>NW_027185896.1:3702504-3715481 GCF_028583685.1 Petaurus breviceps papuanus | reverse complement strand
AGAGAGAGAGAGAGAGAGAGAGAGAGAGAGAGAGAGAGAGAGAGAATTTCTTTCAGTAAGCATCTGAAGGCTGAGTTGCTGATGCTGGACTGGAACTTCCATGGAGAACGTGATTTTGATTTTGAAAATGTAGTTGCTGAAGGCTTCTGAGGGTCAGCTGGAGCTGCTGAGGACTTCTGAGGTCCGGGTGGAGCTGCCAGAGGAAGCATGACTGTGGTGTTGGTACTTTGTCTGTCTGTGGCTCTTTTAAGTTTTCTCTTCCCAGGAAACAAAGACAGGGAAAAAAACCACCCCAAACAGACTCAAAATAGTCCCTAATCTCCAGAAACTCCCAAGTCTAATCTGCCTTGGTACCAGTTAATCAGGAGTCATTATTGCTTGTCTCTTTTTCCTCCTATTTTTAGAGACTGATCTTTTTTTTTTTGGAGGACAGAAATGTAGGGCAATTGGAGTTAAGTGACTTACTGTAAAGTCAAGCACAAGCAGCTTTAAATGCTGAACAGAAACTGTGAAGGACTTGAGGTGGAATGGATATCGTGAGTTTCAATATGGAGTGGGGACTGCACAGAGAGCTGGACAAGGAACTGGGAGCTGTCTGACTTTGAACTCACGTGGCAGTTGGTTAGATTTGGGTGGGAGCTGGGACCATGGAAGAGGAGCCATGGAAGCTGAAAGCCTGCCCCAAGTCAAGATGAAAAGACCTCCCCTTGGGTACTGAGTAGTGACTGATGAAGCTGTAACTTAATTGCACCCCATGGGTGGAGAATTTTGACTTTTGAATTTTGTGTCCTTTAAGAAGGCAAGCCTCCTTAAGGATGATTGAATGATTGATTTGCTAAATGATTGAGTTACTAATGTACTTTGTTCAAAACTATGTGACCACCCTGGTGAAAACTATGTGGTCATTTTAGTGATAAGTTGTTGAGCTGTGACATGGTGAATGCTGTTTTTTGATTTTCTGTGATAAGTTATAACATTCTGAATGCTGTACCTTGATTTTCTGTGAATGTTTTGCTCTAATTTGTTATTGAATAGAGAGTTTGCTATACTATGTAATCAGAACCTTGAAAGCTGTTCACAGCAGCAGTCCTCTGGAAGGCTGCTCATGCTTGGCTTTACAGTGTCACTTAACCCCAATTGCCCTACAGTTCCGTCCTCCAAAAAAAAATTAAAGGAACATTATTTGCTCTTGTAATGCAATGATAAAGCTATCACTATTCATTATCATATATTCATATATCATTATCAGTAATAAAGTGAAAAAGGTGAATGTATTTCACCATGTAACTTTGTGCCTTTTGTATTTGTGTGTCTTTTAGTAATTAAATTAACATCCATTCCCTCGTTATCTTTTCCCCTTCCCCATCCATCATGGAACATTTATAGGGAGATATTTTCAGATGAGGGAAAAGTGAACCGATGGGTTTAGGTTTAATTCTATGGCCCCATTTCATCCTCTGTCCCTGTGTGTTGTATGCTTGTGTTTGCATCCTTTCCTTCCCTTTCCTATGAGGTGGGGGGAAAGACAGAGAGAATAGTGAGCTGGATAATGCAGTGGCTTGATGAAATTGGTATGCTGGTGAAGGTATTAACTGGCTAACATGCAAGGTGAGCAAAGCCTAGACAGACTTAACTTTATTTAGAAAGACCAAGGATGTAGAGGAGAAGGTCACTCCCTGGTATTTGCAATGACCTGGTTAACTCTGTTTTAAGACTATACTGTTACAAACATATTATCTCAAGGACATGGAAGGACAACATGGGCTATTTTTAATTGAAAAGAGAAGATCAGCAGTGACCATGGAAAGAAGACCCTGATTATTTTGAGAGACAGGGCAAGGACAGCATTAACGCATTTTGACTGTACTGAGAGTAAACAACAACAACAGAGGTGAGATGAGGCAACCAGGACCAATTACTGTGTGACATTTAGAAAGAGACAAAGAAGGAATGAGACCTGTGTTGCCAGCAAAGGAGGATGTGGCTTATTGAATAGAATTTCCTGGATCCACATGAGAAATGGAACTTTTCTAGGTAAATATTCAACGGCATCTTCTGCTGAAAGGAGAAAAAGGGGGATAATTCTCCAGCAGGCTTCAGTGCTTTCAGTTGGTGATTTGGGAGAGAGGGCACTTCCAGTTGGAGGACCATGAGAAGCTTTGTGTAGAAGATGGCATCTGAACAGAACTGTGAAAGAAACTAGGCAGGATAGGATAAACCTAACAGGATAGTATACATTGATTTTCTTGGAGAATCACAGATATGGTCAAGGGTTTTAAACAAATAGAAAGAGAAGGGAAAAACAGACACACTCAGTAAAATTCTTAACTAAACCCAAATACTTTTAGTAAATTAGTCTTGTATGTTTAAGTCTACTAAATAATTATAAATCTACTCCTGCCTCTCTCTATCCAACACATTCAATGGGGACAAAGAATATAGAGGACAGAAAAGTACAAGGATATTTCTACCAATCAGTAGCAAAGTTTAAAAAACATATTATATAGAAATGATTATATAATTGCATTTCATCCTATGGGTTGTGTCCATTAAAAGTTAACTAAACCTGCCTTCTTCCAGAAAAGGAAGTAAAGAGACCTTTATGTAAGGCAGAAGAAAGATGAAACAAAGTGGGTAGATGATAGATTTAGAGTTAGAAGGTATCCTAGGGACAATTTAGTCCAACATACTCATTTTATAACAGGGAAACAGAGACTAAGGGAAGTTAAGTGAATTGCCTAGGTCACACAGGTCATGTTAGAGGTGAAAGAAAATCATGGTATATTGGTGCTTTGGTTTCTGATTATGGCAGTGCTGAGGCATGGTGGAGATGTGTTGACTGCCAATCAATCCAGCAGTCAATGGACCAGCATTTATTAAATACTTGCTTACTATGGATTAGATATGGTACCAAGCTCCAGATTTACAAAGTAAGGCAAAAATAGTTCCTTCTCTGAAAGAAGGTAAGTAGGTTACAATATCTCATCATCACAAATACCCCAATACATTAAGACTAATTAAGGAACTCTCAGTAATTGAATTCTCAGAAATCAATTAATAGTCATTTATTAAATTCCTACCCTGCACCATGCATCATGGTAGGTGCCAGGAATATGAACATAAAAATGATTCAGTACCTGCCCTCAAGAAATTTATAGTTTGTTGGGGAAAATATGCATTTGTATAAATAAATTAAAACATATCCAAAGTAAATACAGGGTAATTTGGAGGACTGGGCATTAACAAGTGGGGATAATGAGGCTGAGACTAAGAATAAAAATAGCAATAATAGCTATCATTTCTGCAAGGTTTGCAAAGCACTTTATAAATATCTCATATGATCCTCACTTCAATCCTGGGAGGTGGGTGCCATTATAACCCCAATTTTACACATGAAAAAAACACTGAGGCTGACAGAGATTAAATGATTTGCCCAGGGTCACATATCTAATATGTATTTGAAGTGGGATTTGAAGTTAGGTCATCTTGATTCCAAGTCCAGTGCTTTAAGAGTATATTTCAATATGGAGGACAATCGATGCGAAATCATAGAAATGGATTATGGAATGTCATAGATTTAAGAAATAGCAATTGGGTCAGGACAATAGAGTGTGTGGAGGGGACTAATGTGTAATAAGCCTGGAAAGGTAAACTGGAGATTGTGAAGTGCTTCAAATGCCAAATAGAGGAACTTATAATTTACACTAGGGGTCACTGGAGTTTTATGAGCAGAAACAATGCCTTCATTTTGTTTCTGTTCAAAAATCCCTTCATACGAGTGAGATGAGAACATTAAGAGCAAACATTAGGAAACCCTGATACCTAGAACTTCTTGATGCTATGGGACAAATATATATTGTGTATTTGTGATTTGGTTGATATGAAAACATAGATTTTGGCTTTTCACCATAAGTTAGGGGTAAATCATTTCACACAAGAAACATTGCTTTGGAGAATCCGACCACAGGAATACCTCAGAGTCTGCACTGCCACCTGCTGGAGGTAAAGAGTTTTTGGAGGGAGTTTTCCTGTTTGGGGCAGTTAATTGAAGAAAAACTTTGCTGCTTAGAGAAGTTGAGTGGAGGAAAATTTTTAGCTTCTTGTTAGAGCTGACTGCAGGGAAAAGGTTCATTATTCAAACCATTACTTTTCCTCTACTGACTGAGAGGTCTAAACTTTCTGAGACCAACCAAGATCTGAAAAGACTTAGCAGTCCAAAAAGAGAAATTGACAAATGTAAAAGCAATCAGAGGAGCAGTCCCACTTGGTGGGAGGATAAATAATCCCAGAAGAGGAGGAGTTCTACCTATTGATGATTTGTGATGCCAAAGGTCATCAAAGACATTAAGACCTATGGTACATTTGCGAATTTCTCCAAGTATTATAAGTGGCTCCTACTAATGTGCCTTCAGGCTATGTTTCTGGTCACATGTGGTCCCTACTAATTTCCCTCCATGTTATACATACATATATATACACATACATACATACACATATATATCATATATGTGTGTGTATTTTTTTTAAGGTTTTGTTCCCTTTCCCTGACAGAAACCATGTGTATTGGTGGGAAAGTGTGTCTTTGACTTATTGGTGAGTTGCTGGGTTACAAATGTTATTGCTTCATTTTCTATTTACTAAATATTTGTGGTTAGGTATTAACGGTGTCACCTTGACTGATTTGCTAAGTGGGAAGCACTTTAATGGTGACTCAGGAGGCATAGTTGTGAGTAGTAGAATTGTAACTTTCCCTACCATGGTTATTCGTAAGAATCTGAGAATTACTAGTAGCACTGTGATCACTTCCTATGATAACCCCTGACCTACTACTGTTGGTAGGTTGGATGAATGAATTAATCCACAGAGAAGAGAGAGAGAGATTTGGGGTCAGGTGCAATAGAATCTCACCATGTTATACTTGACACATGTTCACAAAGTTCAAATTTGTCTCCATTTTGGAGGAGATGATGGAGTTGGTAGAATGTACCTCTACTTTTCATGCTATCAGGGAAAATACATTTTTCTTGAAAGAATTGGAAGAAGCTTTGGAATAAAACAAAGGAAAACATTGTGAAGAGGTAGAGGAGAGTTTGGAGGATGAAAGAATGCAAGATAGAAAAGGAAAGGAAGAGAGATCAGTGGATATTTGGATTTAAATAATACATAGGACCATGTTATTATTCTCCAAAGAATAATGATGTAGATCCACAGGTGTTATCAAGTGAGAAGGGATTCAATAATGGTCAGAGAAAGAAGCAATATGATATGTCATTATAAACAAGACAGATGCATCCTAATGGATTTCAACAAACCTTGGTGGGATGAGAGCCAAGATTGGAATGTGCCTCTGGGGGCATACTTTAAAATCATAAAAATAGATAAAAGGGACAAAGAAGAGGCAATGTATATTAAGAAAATATTGCTATGTGAGAAAGTATAATGGCCTGAAAAAGGAAACAAGTGGGAAAACATTTGGGTAATGAGCATTTGAGGGAGAATCAGGAACAATATTGTGAAACAGTGCTACAGACCACTTGAACAGAAGGAACAATTTGATGAACTCAGGAAAAATTCCCAAATTAGTATAGATGCATTAAATTGTGGTGATGAAATACTCCAACTATCAGGGCATCTGTTAAAGCTCTCTTTCTCTCTCTTTCAGCCACTGATTCTTTACTGGCCTTAATTATAATTTTATTCTTTAAAATATAGAAATTATAAGAAGGACAGATCAATAAAAACTGGATGCCAATGTAGAAATAAAAAGAACCCAGAGGCAAATGGAATTTCTATCACAACAACAGAGTTTATGATAGAAAAGGGGTCAAAAAGTAAGCATTATCTAACTCAGAAGTGGAGAACCTTCAGCTTTGAGGCCACATGTGGCCTTCTAAGTCCTTGAGTGCAACCTTTTGACTGAGTTCAAGTTTTACAGAACAAATTCTTTTATTAATGGGATTTGTTCTATGAAGTTTGAATTCAATCAAAGGGCCATACTTGAGGACTTAGATGGCTACATGTGACCTTGAGGTCAGAGGTTCCCTACCCCTGATTGAACTCATACCCTATATCTGGGGAAAACAGATTTCGGGATTTAAAGAAAGGATAGGTATAATATAATTGTCTAATAATTCATAGGGAATGTGAGTTCAAGGGAAACGGGAAGTTTCCAAGAATTAAATTCTAATAACAAAAAGGTATATGATTTGTATGAAGAAAAAGGTCATCTGGGATGAGGATAAAGAGTCCAATGTGGATACATAGGGAAATCACCAACCAACTTGATGACAAAGAAAACTAACACCCATAAGACATTTTTTTCATTGGTTTGGCCATGTGGCAATAGATAACTGATAGACAGCCTGGGTCCTTCACTAGTATCAAGAGAAAGTAAGGAAGGAACCCTGCATTTTGGTCCCTACTTCATCATGCAGTTGTGGGAGAACATGGCAAGGATTACACAGAATAGGTATGTAGGCAAGAAAAGATTATGATCTGCATGACAAGAGAAAAGATCCACATCACTGACTTCCTAGACTCATTTGAATCTTTAAATATATATGTATATGTATGTAGGCATCAATAAAATCATTCAACTACCCTAACACAACTAAAATTCCTTAAAACAACAAGATGGTCTAACCCTGATATCACCAGGGGGAGAAAACTATACTAAACCAACCAGTAAATCAAAGACAATAAAATAAGGGTTCTAATCCTGGAGAACATGAACCTCTAAGTAGTCTTTGAATAAATTTCAGGTAGGTGCTAACATCAATAACATCTAACTGAAATTTAGCATTTCCTTCAGTTATTTAAAAGCATTATTTTGATAAAGGGTCTATCCAAAGAGGTTCATGGAATAGAAAATCATTTGAATCTTTTGCATTAAACTAAGTGAAAACCACTTAGTAAGTCAAGTTGGGAGGGAGTATAGTACATCAAATCATTGGATTAAATGAAATGGTTCAACACAGGAAATGTATTAGGATTTCTTGAGAATAGTTTCACACCCTATGATACCTATGTGCAAAATACAAGGCATTTTGGGACATGGCATTCAAGTGGTGGGCCAGCCTATATGAAAGAGCACATTCATCCATGCTTTTGAGAAGGAATCACTTGGGACATGGGTGAGAGGAGATAGTTTTGTCTTTTTTAACACCTTCCCCCTGACCAGAGGAGGACCTTGTGAACTTCAAGAGGTCAGAAAATTTTGAACTTCTCTTGGGTATACTAGCAGCATATCTGGAACAGAAGTTCTGATGGCAGTAGGGGCATTAGAAGGTGAGGACAAACTTGAAAAAAAATAACCAACATCTCTCAAGTGATCCCTGTTTATGTTTATGAAGCATCTTGGTGGCAGATAGAGTGCTAGACCTATAGTCAAGAAGACCTGAGTTCAAATCTGTCCTTGGACACTTACTATTTATGTGACCTTGGACAAGTCACTTAATGTCTGATTTAGTTTCCTATTTTGTAAACTGGGGACCTTAATAGCAATTACCTCCCAGAGTTTTGTGAGGATCAAATGAGATAATATTTGCCAAGAGTTTCACAAAATTTAAAGTGTTATATAAATATTAATTTCATCATCATCATCATCATCATCATCATCATCATCATCACCATCACCTTTATGCTTTCACTTAAATTATTTCCTCAACCTAGAATACCCTCCCCCTCTTCTCTGTCTGGCAAATCTCTATATCTACTTTAAAACTCAACTAAAAAGTGAACATAGTTGACTTTTCCCCCCAAATGACAGTTCTTTCTAGCCACCTAATATCATTCTTGGAGCCAATTTACATTAGGTTAGATGTGTTTTAATAGGCTAGCAGCAAATGAGGTTTTTTAGAAGGACATATTTTGAGGTCAGTGTTATTAATGGCTCTTCATTAAATTAATTTCTCATATTTGCTTACAGCCTTGGGTCACATTATGGTGTCATTGCCATTTTTATACAATAATGAAGTTAATAAAAAATATACATATCTACCTATTAGCACTATCTATATTAAGATCTGACCCTTTCATAGTTCTAAGAAAAGACCTAGTTTAATGGCAGTCCCTGGTCTCTAAGGTTAGAGTTAAGTGTCCCGTTTATGTTTTATTTATGCCTTCATGCATTTTAACTAAAGTGAACAGCTTGTTGCTATTGCTTTTAGATTTTGACAGATGCCAAATGAGGTCAATTGTCGAACTCAGACTGAGTCAAGGAGAGAGCATTCCAGAATGTAGTGCTTCAGTACCAAATACTTAGACTGAGAAGTCACGGATGTCATAAAGAGAGTTTAATTCCCTTTACAACTAGGAGTCAATATATTCATTGGCAATATACCTCGAGCTCCCATGTAATCAATTTGGGGCCTCTGAGTGACTGTCGTTCGATGTTTTCCTTATAGTCATTTTCTAATAGGATGAGATTACTCAATAAAAATAGGTCATAGAAACTGCCTATCTTAAATCTCTGCCTTATATCCACAAAATTATTTTAATAGTGGTTTCTACTAAATTTTTAAAAATTGACTAATGGCTCACATATATTTTGTGATTTTATTTTGTCATTTAACTGTTATTTAATTTTCTCTAAACTCATTAAATTTTCTTTGGGTCTAATTCAGATTACTATCATCATTATCAATACCATCACTATTGTTGTTATTGTCATTATCACTAATTGGCAAGGGGTATGTCTGATAGTTTTTATGTTATTTGTCCAAAGGTGCCGTAACTATAAGATACTAAGTGGTCTTGTGTGTGTGTGTGTGTGTGTGTGAATTGCAAGAGCCAGTTTGTAACTTAGGTTTTCAAAAAGAAGCAAAGGTAGAAAAATGCAAATAAGAGAACTTATATGTAAATAGATAAAAGAAAGATTAGATTAGAAATATCAGAACATAAATATCATCACAGCATTTAATTTCACAGTTGTTAAGACTGAGCAAAGCTACCACTGGTGATAGAAACCGATGATGGAACTGGAATTCTGACTTCTGGAATTCTGATATCTACATTTCATACTCCATCATAGGAGCCAAGAGTCTATCCACAATGCATCATAATCAGTTAGTCGCTTTTATGGAATCAGATTACTAGAATTGGAATGGACTTTGGAAAGTGTCTAGTTCAACCATCTAATTATGCAAATGAGGAAACTGAGACCCAGAAAGGTAAAGTTATTTGTCCAAGGTCATGAAGCAAACTCAATTTATAGCTATGCTATTACAATCTGCTGGAATGCTGGTAGTAAGTCTCATAAAGACATAATAGAGTTTGGTAAATCTGTTGATTATCCACTTAACATCCATTTATGAGCACAATCTGATCAAACACCACATGTGATCTTCTTTTGTGATGAACCTGCTCTCTTCAATGCTGACTCTTCCCTTGGTGCCATTTTGCTGCTGCAGCAAACATCATTGACCCCTCAGGTGGATGCTATTGTCATTTCCATGCTCATCTCCCAGGGTTTCATCGTCTTCTAAAACTCACAACATAGGCCTAGTTGATCTCAAGCTCAATAAAAGCAGGTCATAGAGACTATCTTAAATCACTGACTTGTTGCTCAGTTTTCTAGTTGACAAGGAAAACACAAGAAAAAAGATGGCTTCATTTCAGGTAAAAACTTGCCTTGATAGAACATTCCCTCAAAGCTGTAAGGGGTTGAGTGGGGGATAAGGCTTCCACCATTCTCCCACCTGACTCAACATTTATGGTTCCAAATAGTCTTGTTTCAAAGCCAGAAGAGGAGTACTAAGCGTCCACTCTTTTCATATGTCTTTGGACTTCTGGTTCAGCAACCAGCAAAGGGACTCAGCCTAGTAATGAGTTATACATTGTTAGAAATAGGCAGTGGACATTTGCATATGCTCCAGTTTCCATGGAATTTAACAGTTTCCAGAAGAAGCATGCTTCCAAAGGGGCAGGACCCTTGAAAAGCAACTGCTACACTACTATATTTCATGTGATTGTATTGTATTATAAAGTAGTTGTTATGCTTGTCTGACTGAACATGCCAATGGAGTTTCAACTAATTGAATGGGGGTAAAGGTTTCTTCACTAGCATAAGCCTCTGGGAATACTTCTCTATCAGATTGCTCTACTGTCCTTCCTAATAATTACGGTGACTGAAAGAATGAAATGATGTGTCTCAAGGGTTTGTGGGTTTTCATTTACTGAAGGTATTAAAGTCTAGGAAGTGGCCCATCACCACATTCTAGCTTCTCCTGTCTACTGCTTCAGACTAGCTTTTTGACTCCTGGAGAAGAAAATGGCAAACCACTCTAGTGTCTTTGCCAAGAAAACTCCAAAGGGGTCATAAAGAGTCTGAGATAACTGAAAATGACTGAAAAACAACAGTCTTTTCTCTCCGGTTCATCCTTAAGTAGAATACAGTCATAGGGCTTTCCCTCTACCCTTCTCTCCTTGCATGAAGTATACAACCCATGATATTTATCATATTTTAGTTGATATATTCTCCTTCGTGTCGCTTTTCATTAGTTCCTCTCTTCCATGATTAACTCAAATTTATTCTAGACAATTATTTCAATAAATAAGTTAATATTCAGTAATCATTTCCTTGAATTTAATAAGATGAAATTAAATAGAGACAAATATGAAATATCTTATAGTCAGTTGCCCAAAAATCAATTTCATGAGTACAAAGTAGAAATAGCAAGGCTACATAGTGGTTCTATCACAAAGGATTTGGGGTTATTAGTAAATCGCAGGTTTAATGAGTTAAAGTGTGCTAGAGCAGCCTAAATGTTATCTTAGGCTACATTAAGGGAAGTGTAATGTTCATGCTAAGGAAGTAAGAGTTCTCTCACATCTGGATTGGTATCAGTTAGAAAGAGTACAGTTCAATTAGTGGTTTATATAACTCCCATTAGGTATTGCCTTGGTGTCAATAAGACCTGACCCATACTAGTCTTGTCACCCTGGGGCAAGTCATTTAACTTCTCAGTGCCCTAGGCAACTGTCTAAGAATATAAATTACAGAAGTGATCCATCTACATTCAGTGGAGGGAATTTCCACATTGGGGGTTCCCCATACCAATATACAGTTCTTGTTATCCATCTACAATATTTGCTTCCATATGTATATACACATATGCATGCACATATCCATCTATATACATATTTACTTGCATATATATGTATGTGTATATGTATATACATACACACATATATCAGCTTGATTAGATTTTTCTGTTGCAGTATTTAGTGACCCTTACTCCCTCATCAAAATTAACCAAATAGATGATTTTTACCAACCAAATCAATAGATTACTTTACATTAGTTCCATCATCAAAATGTTCAAATGAAGTTTCACAGTATCAGTTATCCATAACTTTACAGCTATGAGGACACTCTTTGCTGAGTATGCTCCATTCCTTTCATAACTTGCTGTGGCTAAAATTTCCTCTCCTGGGGGCCAACCTTTTGGCAGTGAGGTGCTTTGTCCCTCCTTAGGATTATTCTTGAACAATATCATATTGCCAGGGACATACTTGAGAACTTTCCATCTTGGTAAGAGCTACCAGAGTTTGTGGTCAACTGGCATGACTTTTGAGAAGCCAGAGTTATATATAAGCCATGATGATGTATCAGAAGAACACTAGTTGAATGATGCAAATCATATATGTAATCAGAGGACTGGAGCGGTAAATGTTGAATTTTAATCAATCCCTTTTCAATAATATAAATGGCTAGAAAAGATTTGGTTTAAATGACTGGTTTTAATTGACTTGTTCTTTCCTACAAAACGTGCATTCTATAGGTATACAGATATAGACATTTAGTATATAGAAAGTGAGTATGTATAGAAATCGTCCCCCATGGAAACAGTACAATATGGTCAAAAGAGTATTGTACTTGGAGTAAGGTGAGACCTGAGTTTGAATCTTACCTGTGACCTTTACTAGCAATGTGCGCCTGAGAGACACAAGCTCTTTCAGCTTCAATTTCTTTGTCAGCAAAAATATCCACCTTTGGATTGTTGTGAGCATCAAAAGAGACGGTATTTGTGAAGTACTATAATCCACAAAGGGTCACAAAAATGCTCCTCCTGTATATTTTTTAGAATTCAGGCGTAGCTGTTATATTGGGTTGCATAGAGACAAAATCATGAGTAAAGTATGGTTGTTGTTTTTTTTTTTCCCCCTGAATTTCCCTTACATTCTTTCGGCTCTTTCCTCCTTTGTAGAAACTCATTGATGAGTTTCTTTAACTGTGTGGATACCTGTTCCAGTCTGCCTTCCAAGGAGATGACCTTATTCTCTACTATTTGGGATTTGTTACCCTTCACATTTTGATGTCACACCTTTTCAAACTTACTGCACATTACTTCTTATCATATATTATGCCTTCTGGTGAAAGTGGCCTATATGCTTTTCCCCATATGCAAAAATATATCTCCCTACCTTTGTACAGATTGTCCCCAATGGAGTGGGGTGTGGGGAACTGGGATACAATTCCAAAGTCCTTTAAATCACATCATATAAGCAACTGTGTATATTGCTGAGACATATGATATACTCTGGATATGGCTTTAGGAGGTCCTTTCTTTATATTTGATCCATTTACTTGTTTGGTAATTTGTTAGACAATTGTTAGGTAATTTGTACATAGCTAGGTGGACAGCATGCTGGACCTGGAGTCAGGAAGACCTGAATTCAAATCTGACCTCAGACACTTATTAGCTGCGTGACCCTGAGTAAATCACTTAACTTCTGTTTGCTTCAGTTTTCTTATCTGTAAAATGGGAATAATAATACCATCTTCCTCCCAAGGTTGTGGTGAGAATCAGAAGAAATTATAATTGTAAATTACTTAATTGTATAGTGGCTGGAATGTGGTAGGTGTTATATAAATGTCGGCTATTATTAGTTTACCCATTCATTTTTATGTTTTATGCATCTATCTATCTATCTATCTATCTATCTATCTATCTATCTATCTATCTATCTATCTA
>NW_027185896.1:3677480-3702494 GCF_028583685.1 Petaurus breviceps papuanus | reverse complement strand
CTATCTATCTATCTATCTATCTATCTATCTATCTATCTATCTATCTAAATTTGACAAACATTTTATCTCTCCATTCCCTCTCCCTCCAAATGAACAATAATTAAATTAATTAAACTAAAATCCTCATAACAAATATGTATAGTCCAATACAACAAATTTCTACATTGGCCCATGACCAAAAATGAAGGCATCAGGCTCTATTTTAAATTCATCACCTCTCTGGCAGGAGGTGGATAAGCAGTGTTTCATATTCAGTCCTCTGAATTCATAGTTAACATTGTTTTGATAAGTCTTTCAAAGTTTTTCTTTATAATTTTGTTGTTATTGAATAAATTGGTTCCCTAATTCTACTTTTTATCAACTCAGAGACATCTTCCTAGTTCCCTCCCAAACTGCCCATTCCATCATTTCTTATGGCACAATAATATTCCATTATATTCATATGCAATTATTTGTTTAGCCATTCCCCAATTGGAGAATACACCCTTACTTTCCAAACTGAGGCTACTACAAAAAGAACCACTGTGAATATTTTTTTTGTATAGAGGAGCCCTTTCAATTTTCCTTTGATTCCTCTTGGGTAAAGACCTAATAGTACTATCACTGAGCAGAAGGGTATGCACAATTTTTGGCCAGCCTCTGATATATGTCATTTTATTTTCCCCAGTGCATTTTAAGATAATTACTTATTTGGATACAACTGGAGGTGAATTTTGAGGCACAACAGAAACAACAAATGGTAATACTTCTGAAGTCATTGGGAGGAGGCATCATAAGAACACAGATCTAAGGCTGGAAGGGAACCGAGGCAATCTAATCAAACTTTATTTTATAGATGAGGCAACGGGAATACTCTGGTTTTTAAAGCCCTCGTACAGTTACTAGCTGTGTAACTCTGAGCAAATCACTTAACCTCTATTGGCATCAGTTTCCTCATCCGTATAATGGGGATAGTAATAGCATATTAACCCCTTCCTACCTTTCCAGTCTTATACTTTACTCCCTTCCATGAGTTCTGTGATTCAGGGACAGTGGCTTCCTTGATATTCATTACATAAGACCCTCCATCTTTTGATTCTGTGCAATTTTGATTCTCTCCTCCATAGCTAGAATGCTTTCCCTCATCACCACCTCCTGACTGCCCTAGCTTCCTTCAGGTCTCAGCCAAAGTCCCCCCTTCTGCAAGAAGCTCTTTCCTGGTCCTCCTTAATGCTAGTGCCTTCCCTCTGAGATTAACACACCTCATTACTCTCACTTGCCTCTGTCTCTCTAATTGGAGGTCTGGAGGGTAGAGAAAAAAACTCCTTCTGAAGTGATTATTTAAAGAGAGCCTGGAAATTTTCCCACTGCTTGAACTGCTTGGATCTGAGTTCATGCTCTTGAGATTCGCACCTTCTCTCTTTCCTCCTTCCCCCCTGCTTTTCAGCTTCTTTTTTCATCTTCTCTTCTTTCACTAGATTATATGCTTTTTGAGGGCAGGGAACTCTCTTCTTCTAATTTGCATACCTAGGCCTGGTGCAGTATCGAGTATATAAGGAAGTGTATAATAAATACTTATTGTATTACATTAACTCCAATTTATTCTTGGTATCAGTTAGATACCAAGTTTTAGATCTATATCTATATCTATCTATATACACCAAGTTTATATATCTTGTTTGTACATAGTTATTAGCACATTTTGTCCCCCATTAGCTTGTGAGCTCTTTGAGGAAAGGGACTGTTTTTTGCCTTTATATCCCCAGTGTTTAGTGTAGTGTCTGGCATACAATAGGAGCTTAATAAATGCTTGTTGACTTAACTTAGTGTCAAGGAGGCCAACTGACTTGTTCAAGGTCACACTTGGGGTATACAATAGAAGTAAAATTTGAACTCAACTCCTCCAATTCTAGAGACAATGTTTTTCTACCATTTCTAGTTCAACAATTAATTAAGGACATTTTGAGCAAGTAGATTTTGGTCATGCTATTTTATTTAAATTGAGCTCTAGTATGCAATAATGCCTCCTTAGTGAGATCCATGGCTACTCCAAAAAGATTTGGCATAAATATCACATAAGAAAAAGGAAAAGAATGGCAAATTCCTATATTTAGATTATGACTTCAGTAATCTGTTGACTTAGTAGCAGGTATGTTCCTTGAGGGGTAATAGATATTTTTTCAGGTCTTATTCTCAGTGCTTTGTATTTAGTAGGTACTCAATAAATGTTCATCAAATTGAATTAGTGTATGTGTGTATATGTATGCATTTGTAAGTGTGTTTGTTTTTCTCAGATACACATGAGAGATCAACAGCAAACTGGGTGCAGAACCATTTTAGAAGAAGAGAGCAGACTGTAATACCTTTAGAAAATTATGCAGCACTTTCAACAATTCCAATCCCTGAAATTAAAAAAATCTCATTTTTTTTTCAATATCAACACTCTTCTATTGAGGCTTTGAATCATAAGTGGAGTGATTTTTTTAAATAAATGCTTATTGTATCAAATGAAATGTATATACAAATATGCATATTCATATCTAAGCACATATGTGCATATACATGGCAAGCATTCTATTTCAAAACAAGTGTTATGGAATCAGTAACTTAGTATTTATAAAGCCTTTCTCTGGCAACCAACAACACTTTAGTTTTAAACATAGTCTAACTGTATGAAATGGAAGACACCAGGCGGATTTGATAACTACAGAACTGTAGGGATTAAAATCATTCTACTTTGAGTTTTTCTCTATTTTAGGACACAAAGTGCTTTCCAAAGCATGCTACTCATAGAGGGGCTATTAGCATTTCCCCAGACAACACAGTAAATGAACTTTTTATCCAGATGTTAAATTCCACCCAACTACTCAGCCTGGGATTTTGTTGGGGGAAAATCCCTTTCCTACTAAGCTGCAAATATAGGAATAACATTTTTTTACTTTGCTAGTCTTTGCTATTTTGGGCTTTTTAAAGCTCTTTAACTATATACTATTTTAATTCCCACCTTTGGAAACAATCCTGACTGACACACCCCATCTTAGTTTTAAAACAATAGCACAGAATCTTCTCTGTGAACTGGAAATCACCCAGATACTCTGATTTCCTGACAACTAAACAATGCCCTTCACCACTAGGGGCAAGTTGAGACTTCTGTGTAATTAGATGAGGACTGGTGCCCAGTGTTGTATTAAGTATATAGCCAGTGATGAAGGGGAAGACTGAATTTCTTATTTTCTAGTATTAGATAATTATGGCACATTGAAACTAAATGCAAATTGTTGCATATGAGATGGATTGTTGTAAGTGGGGACTTTTAGTCCCAGCATTTTCTACTTGAAGATGCCCCTGTATTTGCAAACCCTGGAATATCCATGCAGGCAGATATTGCCAATAGCATTCAATACCTTGAACAGTCAGTTGAGACCAGCAATGAGTCAACTCAGACAAGTTCTAGTTTGGCTGATGATTTCTTTTCCACGGACAAGACTGGTTGCTTTCCTGAACTGATCAAATCAACTGCCATTTTATTTTTGAAACAAACAAACAAAACCAGCAAAACCAACAACCCCCCCCCCCAAAAAAAAAACCAACAAACTACTTACTTTGATATTTTGAGGAGTTATGATTCTATTTGTGTGGACACCTTCCTTCACTGATGTAGATCACAACAAGGTTCTCTTGTTAATCTCCATTTACAGAGGACAAAAGTGGAATGGGAGAAGTGATTTTCCCAGTCTCAAAGCTAATAAGCCTCTGAAGCACGATTCAAACTTATCTTCTTGACTTCAAATCCAATACTTTATTCATTATATCACCTGTTTTCTTGAGAACTTTGTTGATGTTTTTCTTAGTGTGTAGTTCCTTTATTAGATAGCATACTCTCAATCCTAAACTTCAATCTGAACATAACCAAAAACATGGTTCTTTAACTTTCTCCTGTTTTCCCACTATTTGTTTATCAGATACCCCTACTGCTCCTCAACATGAAGTGATCTTACATGCCTCAAACTTAGAAAAATCTCCACCTTTTTAAGGATTATAAAACCTCATTCTGAACGAATTCATGTCATGCCTCAATTGGTGTTCATTATCTTATCTTGAAAATAATAAAATGGCTAATTCATTAATAACAACTTACTTTTATGTAATGGGGGACAACTGAGTCCAATCCTGTGGTCATGTGCAGAGTGCCATGGATGTCATTCTTCATGTAGAAGAGGCCCAAAAGCCTGTTTTGAGGGAGAACCGTGATGGTGTGCTTTATGGAAGTACCTTGGAGAGATTTTGAAGTCTTATGCGATTTCTGGTCTGCTAACCATATGATAAGTTTTTTTGATTGACTTGGGGGGGGTCCTTTCAAAAGGCTAATTTAATTTCATGTGACTTCTTTCTGACTAAAGGCAACCATTGAGAAAGCAGGCTATATGAGAAGAAGCTTTAACTCTTCACCCTTCGATGTTGACATGTGCTCTGGTGAATATAGGCCTTGATTCTTTGCCAGTGTTTGGTCTTTCATTTTAGGTGAAGGAAATTGGAAGCTATGACCTTGTGATTTTTGAAAGGTCAAGAGAGTGAACCATCTCTGGAATAGAGTCCATGACTATAGTTTTGCAGTTAACCCAGCACTGATGCTCAGAAAAGCTAGGAGTGACCTTTGAGACTCAGCCCCATGGAAGCGGAAATGAAGATTTATTAGGAAAAAATGCCAAATCTGGATTGAGCTTGGTGGGACCAATACTGCATAGATATTGCAAATAACAAAGTGGGGATACTGTGTCATTGAAGTGTTTGGGTATGGAGGATGCTTGTATTTCTCCCTTTGACATATCTTTATAACTATATCTTTGTAAAAGCTAATTGTTGTTAATTAGTTCAATGGAACTGGGGTGTTTATTATTGGTATCTTACAGTGCAGGGGGAGGATACATCTAGAATAAGTGCTTAACCCAATATCATTAGAAAAGAAACACCCAAACTCCTCAGGTATACCCCTTACAACCCAGAGGGGTATAGAGAACCAGTTTTGTTTTGAGGAAATGAAGCCAAAGAATACTTGCTACATTTATGTAACTCTTCCAAATGTGTATAGCTTTTAATCCTCAGAATAATACTGTGAAATAGATTTTGTAATTATTTATCACATTTTATAGAGGAGAAAACTGATACTTATATAATGATTAGATGACTTTCCTAATGTCACCCAACTAATAAGAAGGATGGAGGGAAGGGCCAGGATATTCTCATTAATATAGTGCTGCTTTCTCTATTTCTCCTGTTTTCTATCTTGCTACATGACCAGATCACCTCTTATTCTATTCATGCATGTCCCTCCTGAACTTTTCCATCATTTTTTACATCTACCCATCCACTCACACCCACAGAGACCCACACACCCTACCACATCACCACCATAATCAAAATCATCATCATCAGAAATATAGTGCAGCCTTTTCACATTAAATCTTCAGTTTTTCATTGGTCTTAGGATTTTTCATATATTTTACTCCTTCAAGATCCTGGTATTTCCTGGTTCACAGCTAGGTTCACGGTCAGGGCAGAACAGGGTTTTATTGGTGATGAATAGACTGTCTTTTGCAATAATGAGTAGTTTGAGATTAACATACAACCTCTTTAAGTGCTTTCTAACTTCTAGCATGGTTGGCTTGCAACTACACAGCAGGCTGGAAAAATTCCTATGATGCCAGGATATAAGGCAGAGTTTCTGGGGTTGGCAGGTCACTGTTATTCACTCCTTTTGTTTAAAAGGCCTGCTCTTTAAAAATGCAAAATGTTTCCAAAGTGCCTGGCATCCCACAGACTGCTGAACAAATGCTTTATTGCCTTCTCGTGTGATTCAGCCTATTCTTTCCTTTTAAATGATCAGAAAGACACGACATGATTGGGCCCATTTGACCATAACTGCAGATTACTTTATGAATATTCACCCAGTGCCACCCACTTCCCATTTCTTTGCCTCTTACTTTTCATCTTTCTTCCTCTTAGCTATTTTTGACTCTCAATTTTCATGCTTGGCTATTTTCTGACCATTGGTACTCTACCAACAAACAGTGGTAATTATCTTCATTTTCCTCATCTAAATACTCAGCTCTGCTCCCCACAGCCGAGAGGAGGTAAAGTAATGCAGTCCAAACCCTTCCATTATTGGGAAAAGTTTTGGAAATGTTGAATACTTGGTATATACTCAATACGTACTTGCTAAATTTATGGATTACTGTAGCAAACTTCAGTTGCACACCACTAAAAAAAGTGGTAGGTCAAGCAAAGGATTTATAGTCATTGAATCCAAGTTTGAATCCCGGCGCTGGTATTTACTACCTGTGTAATCTTGGGCAGACCACTCTCTGAGACCCAAATGCCTCATCTTGTAGATGAGGAATTTAAACTTTCCTTTCCTTTCCTTTCCTTTCCTTTCCTTTCCTTTCCTTTCCTTTCCTTTCCTTTCCTTTCTTTTCCTTCCCTCTTCCCTCTTCCCTCTTCCCTCCTCATTCCTCTTCCCTTCCCTTTCCCTTCCCCTCCCCCTTCCCTTTCCCCTTCCCTTTCCCCTCTTTTCCTTCCCCTTTCTTTCCTTCTTTTCACCATTGCTAGTATATTCAGAAATAAAAGGTCACACAGCTAGTTATGTGTTTAGTGTCTGAGGTGGGATTTGAACTCAGGTCCTCCTTACTCCAGGTCTGGTGCTCTATTATTCATTACACCACCTAGCTGCCCCAAATACAAATTTTTAAACAAAATTATCATATAGTGGGGCGGCTAGGTGACCCAGTGAATAGAGCACTGGCCCTGGAGTCAGGAGGACCTGAGTTCAAATCCAGCCTCAGACTTAACACTTACTAGCTGTGTGACCTTGGGCAAGTTACTTAACCCCAATTGCCCTGCCTTCCCCCCCTCCAAAAAAAGACAATATTTTTTTTATTTCATATTATTAATGATATTCGTTTATAGTTTTCTTTCTGTGTTTTATCTTTTACTTACTTAGGTATTAGGACTATACTTGTCTCATAAAAGGATTCTAGTAGAATGCTTTTTTCTCAGTTTTCCAGAATAATTTGTTAAGTATGGGTACCAACTAGTCTTTAAAAGTTCGATATAGGGGTGGCTAGGTGGAGCAGTGAGTAAAGCACCGGCCCTGGAGTCAGGAGGACCTGAGTTTTTTGTTCTGTTGTATTCTGGGAGACCTATAATCCTTAGGTTGTCTCTACATAACATGTCTATGAAATCAATATGTTTGTCTTCCATAGTGAGCATATTTCCTTTTAATATTACTGTTTGTTGCTTCACTTCTTCCAGATTGTCCTTCACTTCTATATACTTGCTGTTTTTATTTATTGTCCTCTTTGGTGAGAGTTTCCACTATTTCTATTCTGTTCAATATTTTTGCTGTCTAGGCCACAAATTCTGTTTTCATAATCCTCATTTTCTCTTTTGAACCATTCAAGAACAGTGTGTTGTGATTCCATGTTCTCACATTCTACAGGGTCCTTTGTCTCATCAAGATTGTTTCTTTTGGATTTGCACTATTTATTTCTAGATGCCTGAACTCATGCACTAGATAAGGAGGCCATATTTCCTTCTGTTGTTACTGTTTTTTCCATTGACTTCTCCATTTGTGTTCAAGGTCTTTGAGTTTTCTTTTTCATGAAATCTTGGATAACTTACAATCTCTTTTTCCCCTCTGATTTTTCCCAATTCATTTTGTGACCATCTCCTCTGACGGTTGTGTTCCTTGGGGGCTGGATCTCATAGTGTCTCAGCCTCCTTTGACCTTGGGCAATTCATGGTTCACTAGCTTAGGTTTCTGCCTCAAATGACTTTTGCTTGGTCAGAATTGGCTCCATCTGGATGCTGTGCTCTTTACCTCAGGCTTAGTGGAGTGCTGGCGTCCTGTACCATTTTTTGTGTTCCTTAGTTTTCTGTCCCCACACTGGCAGTTCAGGGAGCTTCTGTGCTGATACTATGTGGTTTTCCACCAGTCACAAGCAATTCAGAGCTTTGTAGCCAAGCTTTTTTTACCCAGAGCTATGGGGTTGTGGTTGCTGCCTCTTGTGGCCTGGGAAAACTTCTGGAGTTGGATATAGGGTCTCCCAGAACTGGGAAGAGGGAGCGGGGACCAGATTATAGGAGTGGGTTTTGTTGTAAACCACTATGGGATCATTGGGTCTGCTACTTGCTTTTCTCCACGTAGTATGGGAAGTGAGGAGGGGAGTTTAGTAAATTCAAAGTCAATGAGCATCAGTTCATGATTTTTTTTAAACCTTTTATTTTTGGATTCTGGGTTTCCTAGACAATGGAGGTAGCTGAAATTACTTTATCTTTGGCATATAATTTCTGTTTTAGAGAGGTTTGAGAGGTCAGGAAGATCAGAGAAAATATCTACTCATCTATCTTATCACTCACATGTACCAGAAAGGTCCCCCTCCCAACTTTCAATTAAAAAAAAAAAGAAATCTATTTTCTCTCTTTCATACCTCCACCCCATCAAGAAAAAAGAAAAACACAAATAAGCACAAAATAAACAAATTCAATGACTATAAGAAAATATGCATATGTATGTATGTGTATATACAGAGAGAGTTGGAGCCACTGAGATTTGTTTTGCTTGACTATATTTTTGTGTATATATTTATATATATGAGGCACAAATACACATACATGTATATGTCTGTCTGTCTCTCATTCTACATCTTAAATCAATCAGCTTTCTGTAATGGGTAACATATTTTGTCATGATTCCTCTGGAATCATGAATAACAATCATAATCATAGTTCTGACAGCTTTCCAAATTATTTATTTTTATAGAATGGCTGTAATCATAGAAATTGTTCTTTTGGTTCTTATTTCATAGGTAGGATCAGCTAAAATTAAATTAAAATCATTGACTCATCCTATCCATTGGCAATTAATTAGATGTGCATTTAAATGACTTTTTTTCTAATTGTATTTATGTAGTTCTTGTGTCTATCTTGGAAGGTAAATTTCCAAATATTTTATACATTCTGTAGGAATTTAAACATGGAATTTTTCTTTCCATTTCTTCTTGCTCAATTTTATGGTATTACATAGAAAAGCTGGTTATTTTGAGGATTTGTTGTATATTTTTCAAGTTTGCTGATATTAATATTTCAATTAATTTTGAATTAGGCTTCTTTAAGTACATAATTTCTTCTGCAAAAGTGATCATTTTGTTCCTTCTTTATAGATGGCTAATCTCTCAATTTGTTTTTCTTGCCTTATTACTATAGCCCAAATTTCCAGTATCATGTCAGAAAGGAGTAGTGATAGGGGCAGCCAGGTAGCACAGTGAGTAAGAGCACCGGCCCCAGTGTTGGGATGACCTGGGGATTGAATCTGGGCTCAGATACTTAGCACCACACCCAGAAATAACTGGCCATGTAACCTTGAGCAAGTTACTTAACCCCAATTGCTTAAAAAAGAAAAAAAAAAGAAGCAGTGATAATAGACATCCTTATTTAACCCTTGAATTTATTGCCAATGATTCCATTACAAAAAAGTGTAGCTCTTGGTTTTAAATATATAATATGCAACATTTTAAGGAAAGGTCCATTTATTCTTATGTTTACATGTTATTGTTTTAACAGAGATGGGTGTTGTATTTTGTCTAAAGCATTTTGTTTGCAGCTATTCATATAATCATATGCCTTTTGTTTAATTAGCCATCAACATGATTAATTAAATTTTATTAAAATTTAAAAGTAAATTAAATTAAAATTTAAATACACTTAAGGTTTTCCCAATATTTAACCAACCTTGCATTCCTGATATAATTTCAACCTGATTATAATCTTTAATATTTTTTGCTAATATTTTATTTAAAAAATTGTATTTGTGTTCATTAGGGATATTGATTTGTAATTCTCTTTTCCTGTTTTGATTCTCCCTGTTTTATGTAACAAGAACCTATCTGAGTCATAGAAGAATTTGATAGGATCCCTTATTTTGACATTTTTGTAAACAATATTGGAAATAAGTGATTTTTAAACGTTTGATAGAATTAATTTTTAATCATGCATGTCCTCATGAAATTGATATTCTATGAAATCTCATTTATGGCTAGTTAACTTTCTCCCCTGAAATTGGATTGTTTAAATTCTTTATCTCTTGGGCATTTTATATTTTGTGAATATTCATTTAAATTGATGGTTTTATTGGATAACAATTAGGCAAAGTCATTTCTTATAATGTAATTAATTTTTCCTTTGTTGTGAATTCTCCTTTTTATTTTTGGTATTAGTAATTTAATTTTCCTTTTTCTTCTTTTTAATCAGATTTGCTAATGGTTTATTTGTTTTCAAAAATGCTTCTCATTTCATTTGTTAATCCAATTTTTTATTTCAGTTTTGTTAATTTCTTCTTCAATTTCAGTATTTCCTTTTTGGTATTTAAGTGAGGTTTTCAAATTAATTGATTTTCTAGTATTTTAGTGACATTCACAATTTCTTGACTTTTTTGTGAATAATAGCATTTAAAGATATGAAATTTTCACCAGGAGTACATTGGCCGCATCTAAGAAAATTCTAAAATGTCAATATTGTTATCATAGTTAATGAAATTTTCTATTATTTATTATTTGATTCCCAAATTCTTTAGGATTAAGGTGTTTAGTCTCTAGTTAGTTTTTAATACTTTTCCATTTCCCCTTTATTTAATCTAAATATGTATATTGTAATCAGTAAAGGATATGTATAATATTTCTACTTTATCATATTTAGGAGATTTTTATGTCCAAAGACATGATTGATTTTTGCAACAGTGCCATGAACAGATGAAAAATATTTAAACTTCTTTATATTTCCATTCAGTAACCACATGTAATCTATAATATCTAATTTTTCTAAAATTCTATTAAAGTCTTCAACTCCTTGTTTATTTTTGGTTAGATATATCTATATCTGATAGAAGTAAATTGATGTCCCCCTTATAGCTTTATTATCTTTCTATCTTTGTAATTAATTTGCTATTTCCTTTTTTCTTTCAAATCAAATGCTTTATTAACTTCTTGTTTGCATCATTTGTTTCCACTAGATTTTGAGTTACAAATTTTTTCCCTGTTTTCCCCCTACCCACCACTCCAAAAATAGCTATCCCACTGGATATCCCCTCCTCCAATCTAATCTCTCTCATGTGTACATGTGTAGCTATGCAAAACATTTCCATAGTGGATATATTGTAAAAGACTGACTATATTTTCCTCCCTCCTATCCCACATACCACTTCTTCTATTCTCTACTTTGATCCTGTCCCTTTTCAAAAGTGGGTACCTCCACCTTCCCTACCCCCTAGCTGGCCCTCCCTTCCATGATCTCCCCTCTCATCCCCTTTCCCCCCAATCTCCTGTAGGGTGAGATAACCTATTTAGTGTGTATGTCATTCCCTCCCTAAGCCAAATTCAATGAGAATAAAGTTGACCCATTCCCTTTTGCCTTCCTGCTCTTCCCTTGCCTCTTCTATATGAGATAGTTTACCCCATTCTGTCTCTCCCCATTTGGTCTCATTATATTTCTCTCTCACCTCTTAATTTCACCTTTTAAGTGTCATGCCTTCCTAATAAATTGGTCCTGTACCCTCTATCTATGTATACTTGACACATATATACACACATTCACATATGTATTCATACTCCCATATACCCTCCTATATAGACATATATAGGTGTGTGTGTGTGTGTACTGTAATGCCAAGGAAAGGCAACTTCCCAGGTTCAAAATACCAGCATAGGTGCTCTCCATTTTATTCAGTGACCAACCAAGAACAGAGAAGATCAAAACATGACATCATTCCAAATACAGCATTTACTAAATGTGATTAAATAATCTCCAAGGACTACCCCACCCCAGGACCTTCCAATCATTCAATCAATTACAAAGTTCCTGGTCTAAATACTTCTCCACCCCTAGGCTATAACTTCATTTAGTCCACCACAAAGCCCCTCTTCTCAAATGGAGATTAGTTTCCAAACATAAGTAAAGTACCTTCATTTGTCAATCACAGAGCACAAAAAGGTCAAAAGTTCCCCACCCCTGGATCACAATTGAATCCACCCCAGAGTTACATCAAGTCCAAGCACAGCACTTAATACCCAAATGGAGGTCTTTTCTTCATCTTGACAGGAGGCAAGTTCTCAGCAATCTTAGTTCCTGGGGATACAAGGCTCAGCAAGGCCACAAGATACATTGCCAGTCCCTTCATGAATTCATCCTCTGTCTGTAGAACAGTCCTAGAACCCCTGAACACATTAGCAAAGCCCTCTCCCAGGATTCCTGTAAACATACAACAAGAAAATCCTTCTTCAGGGCTTCTGAACCAACAGAAAGGTTCCCAGACCCCTGCAACAACAGCACTGTCCTTCACCAGTGGACAGTATTCATTCTGTCTGCAGGACAGTCTCCAGACCCCTGCAACAACAGCACTGTCCTTCACCAGTGGACAGTATTCACTCTCTGTCTGCAGGACAGTCTCAGGGCTTCTTAGCGAACAGCCAGGTTCCAGGACTTCTTCAACAAAAGGACTGTCTTTCACCAGTGGACAAATCTGGCAAAACAACATCAAAACAGACAGACAAAGTACCAGCAAAACAGCCATGTCTCCTCAGTCCTTGGCAGCTTAGGGGGCAGGTCTCAAAAGTCCAGGGCAATTCAAAGCAGCCACCAGCAATTCTCTTAGCCTCTCTCTCTCCACGAGGTGCTGCTTCCAAAAAGAAAAGTTCCTCTGTCTCTTTCTTGTGTCTCTCCAAATCTAAGTCACCAGCTCCTCCCAGTTCAGGACTTTCTTTTCACATCAACAAGTCCATCCCACAGGTGGGATTAACAAGCTCTGGGTTTTAACACAATCAATTTGAAAACCAAGCCAATACAGGGGAATCTTTAATTGCCATTACTATCACAGTGTGTGTGTGTGTGTGTGTGTGTGTGTGTATTCCCTTCAACTATTCTCATACTGAGAAAAGTTTCATCAGTTACAATTATCATTTTTCCATGTAGGGATGTAAATAGTTTAACTTTAATAAGTTCCTTATGATTTCTTTTCCCTGTTTCCCTTCTTATGCTTCTTTTGCTTCTTGTATCTGAATGTCAAATTTTCTATTCAACTCTGTTTTTTTCATCAAGAATGCTTTAAAGTCCTCTATTCCACCAAATGACCATATTTTCCCCTGAAACATGATACTCAGTTTTTCTGGGTTGGTGATTCTTTTTTGTTTTTGTTTCTTTGTTTTGCTTTTTGGAGGGCAATTGGGGTTAAGTGAATTGCCCAGGGTCACATAGCTAGTTTTTGTGTTAAGTGTCTGAGGCCAGATCTGAACCCATTTCCTCCTGATTCCAGGGTAGGCGCTCTATTCACTGCATCACCTAGCTGCCCCAGTGATTCTTTGTTTTAATCCCAGCTCCTTTGACCTCTGGAATATCATGTTCCAAGTCCTTTGATCTCTCAGTGTAGAAGCTGCCAGATCCTGGGTTATCCTGATTGTGTTTCCACAATATTAAAATTGTTTCTTCCTGGCTGCTTCCAATATTTTCTCCTTGATCTGGGAATTTGCTACAATATTCCTAGGAGTTTTCTTTTTGGGATCTTTTTCAGGAAGTGATTGTTGGATTCTTTTGACCTCTATTTTGTCCTCTGGTTCTAAAACATCAGGGCAGTTTTCCTTGAGAATTTCTTGAAGGATGATTTCTAGGTTCTTTTTTTGAACTTGGCTTTCAGGTAGTCCAATAATTTTTAAATTATCTCTCCTGGATCTGTTTTCCAGGTCAGTGGTTTTTCTAATGAAATATTTCACATTGCCTTCTATTTTTTCATTTGTTTGGATGTTTAATAGTATCTTGATTTCTCATAAAATCACTAGCTTCCATTTGCTTTAATCTAATTCTGAAGGAATGATTCTCTTCAGTGAGCTTTTGAGATTCTTTTGCCATCTGGCAAATTCGGCTTTTTAAGGCATTCTTCTCCTCATTGGCTTTTTGAGCCTCTTTTGCCATTTGAATAAGTCTACTTTTAAGGGGTTATTTTCTTCATTCAGTTTGTTGAGTCTCATTTCATAATTTTCTTGCATCATTCTCATTTCTCTTCCCAATTTTCCCTCCACTTCTATTATTTGCTTTTCAAAATCCTTCTTAAGGTCCTCTATGGCCTGTAAGCAGCTCATATTTTTCTTTGAAGCTTTTGGTGCAGGAGTTCTGACTTTGCTGTCTTCCTCCTGTTCCATGCTTTGATCCTTTTTGTCCCCAAAATAGGAGTGTAAAGTTGTGTTGCTCTGCTTGTTTTGCTGCCTTTGCCTGCTCATGTTGCCACTCAATTACTTGACTTTTGGGCTTTTTGCCACAGTAGGACTCCGCCACCAAATAGGGGAGCTTCATTCCAAATGCTGTGATTTTTTCAGCTGCCAAAGATATTAGTTGGGTGCCCTCTCTGAAGCCTCCACATGTTCTGGCAAGCTGGTTGCACACCCCAGGACTTCCACCCTAGACCACAATCCAGATCAAAGCAGGTTAAAGCAAGAGAGATTATCCTTCAGACTAGTCGCTTGATCCCCCTACAATCTGCAGGCCAGGAGCTGAAGCTGCCATGTGGTGGTGGCTGCATGGCCACAATGCCTCAGCTGCTTGTTGCTCTGGGGGCAAAAGCCAACCATACTCCCAACTACTAGATCCCAAAGTCCACACTGCACTGACCTCTCACTTTGTCCTTGGCATTTATGTGTTGATAATTCTGGAAACTGCCACAGCTGCTGGTGATCTGAAGTCCCTCCAGCCAGTGACTGGTCAGGCTGCCCTAAGGCTAAAACTTCCAGCTCACAGGGGGCTGGGGTCAGCAACCAGAGTGCTGCGCTGGCCCCTTTCTGCTGGCCTGCTGGGCTGTCCTCAGTGGTAGGTTAGCTTCTCTGTGTCATTTTGTGGGTTCTGTAGCTCCAAAGTTTCTTCAGAGTCACCTTTTACATGAAATGGGCTAGGTGGAAGCTGGAGCTCAGTGGAAGTCCTGTTTCTACTCTGCCCTCTTGACTCCACCCCCCAATTTGCTATTTCCTTTAAGTATTTAGAAGCTACAGTGTTGGGTGCATATATATCAAGTATTGAAATAAATTTCTATGTTACATTTCAGCAAAATGCAGTTTCCCTATTTATCTTGGCTAATGAATCTGTATTGTTCATAATAAATAGACTTTAAACAAAGAGACTCACATAGAGCTAAAATAAATTTTTGGAATAAAAAAATCTACTATGCCCCACCTATACACAAAAAAAGCAGGGGTGATAAATTTTTCACACACAACATCTCTTGAATACCTTCCACAAAATTATGGAAGGACTATGATCTGTGTTAAACAAGGAGGTATGTACATTGATTAGATTCTTGAGGTCCTGAATTATATAATAATACTTCACATTTCTTTAGTACTTTATAGTCTACAAAACACTTCCCACAATCATCTTTCATGATAATTAAACACCCCCATCCAGAAAATTTTCAGGCAGCAAAAATAAGATGAAAGTCCTTATTTTGGAATATGGGATAATCTCATTTCCCACCAGATAAGCAGACTGAAGTGTTTTCTGTATGTTAAGTAGGTATAACACTTTCCTGCAATTTGAAATGTATGTGATTAACTCTGGAATGTCTTATAGTCTACACTTTAATACTTTAATGGAAGTGTGATCTCATCATTGTGGGTACTCTCTCCATCAGTATTAATCATGACACATCAGTATGTTTTCTTTTCCTATGTGATTCTTGCCTATGTTCTGTCATATATCCTCTAAGGAGCCACCCAATGAGCTATGATGCTTTCTCTTGTTCTGCTTTCTATAGGTACTAGTGCAGTCCTTGAGTTGTCTATCTATTTTCTCTTGTTTAAGCTTATTTATATAATAATCTAGAGAAAAGGGCTGTATAAAATAAAGTACTTTATTTTTTAGTTCAATTAGTTTCCCATTGAATCAGATGGATCTCTATTTCCCATGGCTTCTGACTTGAGATAACTCTTAGAAATTTGAAGTGTGCACTTCATAAGAAATCATGAATTATTCACCCCCTTAAAACTAACTGAGTGCATAACATGGTGTGACACAAAAAGGCTTTTTAAACAGAAATGCATGTTGCTGTCAAACTTCCCCTGGGGGTTCTTTGCTCTCATCAAGGTTAATTCCTAGAGAGATGGGAATTATCAATCTCAAATCCTCAGAGACTAACATTTCCACTTCTTTCACTGGAGTCTAAAAAAGTTCATATAAGAGTTATTAAATAAATTCTCAGAGAAATCAGATGTGTTGTGGCTGAGGAACTGGCCTGTGTGAATGAATTGTTGTGGAATTATTAGCACAGATATATTTTTCTTTCTTCCAGAAAATTTTTTCCTAAAGTTTGCCTGCCAGTCTCCCCTTGGTTAATATGTCATAGGTTTCAGAGGAGTTAGGAGTGGATCTGACCCTAGAGTTATCTAATACAATTTTCATTTTATATTTAAGGAAACTGATGTCCTTTCTGAAAAGTTTGGGTCCTGCAAGTGATAGTAACTTTTGACATATATGTAGTGCTTTAAGATTTATAAGCCACTATATATATGTATGTATGTATACGCACGTGCGCACACACACACACACACACACACACACACACACACATATATATATATATATATATATACACATACATATATATATTCTCTCACTTGATCCTCACAAGAACTTTGTGAGGTAGGTGCTGTTATTATTCCCCACTTTATAGACATGGAAACTGAGACAGACAGAGGTCAATTAACCTATCTAGAATGCCAGTTGACTTACTAGTATGCAGCTGAGGCAGGATTTGAACCAGTCCTTTTTACTTTAGGCACAACTCTTATATAATTTAATGATGATGATGATGATGATGATGATTATATGTTTACAAGTTAGTAATTTTGATGAATGGGGTAAAGAGTCTAAGATTTGTCTATGTCAAGCAGTATGAAATGGGGAAGGGAAATGGGATTCAGAAACTATGAAATACCAGTTTTTATTAGTTAAGGTTCTGAGACACTATGAAACTATTGCTTGTGAGGCTGCTAGGTGTGGGGAAATGGGATTTTGGGAACCCAGGAGGTCTAGATTGGGGATGAGCAAAGGAGATGTTCTTTCATGTGGCTTCTTATTTTAACTTCAATTCAATAAACACTTATTAAGTACATACTATGTACCAGGCATTGTTAAGCTCTGGGGATAAAATAAGAAAAAAATAAGGGGAAGACAACACAGAAAGCAGTTGGAAAGCAGGGTGGGGAGGGCCATCAGAGGGTACCCAGCTTGGAACCATCTTGTTCCATAATGTTGAAAGGGAATAAAGATGCAGATGGAAAGAGGAATGACCTGGAAGTCTATTTCTAGCCTCATATAATGGAAAGATGTGGGAAGAGTTAAGTGCTCTACCCTATAGCTCTCTAATCAGAAGGGAGAGGAGGCTGAGAAAGGTGGGAAAGTATTGAATCAATATATTATTGAAGTAACTGATTATTAAAGTAGTAGTAAAATTGAAAAGACTTAGAAGTTGATTAGATGAAGATATATAAACTAGCCAGTCTTGAAGATATTACATAGCTACTCTACCCCCACCAACTCCATCACATTCCTGATGTAGTGAAGCTACTTAATCTGACAAAAAATGGGAATTTATTGATATAATAATTCTTTAGCAGCTACTTTTTCTAACTACCAAGATATTCCCAGTAATAATTGTTCTCTTTTTCATTTCCATGCTTTATTTGAGAAGAACATGTCTGTTAGAATGCCTAGAGCCTCTGAAACTGTGTATGCCTTCTAATGGTGACATGTTCCCATAACACATACCTTTGTAACTATAAACAGTCATTTGGTCAATAGAGTGCTAGATATTGAAATAGAATTGCCCTGTCCCAGGCACTTAATTACTATTTGGCCGAGACAAGTTATTGAACCTAGAGTTAAGCTTCAATTTCCTTTGCTGTATACATGTGTGGGAAAGAGTGGACTAAATGATTTCTAAGACACTTTCTAGGTTTAATATTCTGAATCTAAAATCTATATTAGAGCTGTTCATTTAGTCACCTAACATTTGGGATGTGTCATCATTTGTCTGAGTCTGATTTCATTATCTGTAAAATGGGAATTATACTACTTAACCACTTCCCTCATAGGGTTGTTGGAGAAAGAAGTTACATAAATGTGAATTCTTTGTTTACTTGGTTATTCCTAGGTAACCAAAAAACTAGGGGAAGAAATTTTGTTGCCTGAGAATTATAACTGAATAATCCACAAAAGACATTCTATAAATTGTTATACAACATTTAACTATTTACTCTAACTGGTGGAATCTTATGAAGATTTCAGTAGCACCCTACTCTTAACATTGCTATAAATAAGCCAAATCTGACTTACAAAAAAAGGCTCACTTACGAAATGTGAAACATATGTTGATGATATGCATGTCTTCACATCATCATTTGGACAGTCATGGATTCATTTTCTTTGCTCAAGCACCCCTCTTTTCAACTATCAGTGCTTTCAGGGTTTAGAGGAGAACACAGTGAACTGTCCAGGGTGCTAGCGGTCACGTTTCCTATCTGAAAGCCAACTTTGTCTTCCCTCATTTGTGTTCTCATTTAAGACTAACCTGAATGTTACTTACTTCTTTTTAAGCAATTAGGGTTAAGTAACTTGCTCAAAGTTACATGGCCCGTTATTTTTGTGTGGGTGCCAAGTATCTGAGGCCGGAACTGATCCTAGGTCTCCTGACTCTGGGGCTGGCACTCTTATTGTGCCACCTGGCCACCCCTTGTTACTTACTTCTGCTATTCTAAGCGTGTCTCATGCCTACTTCTATGGACTGCTTTGAGCTCTGCTGACTACTTAATACTGTGCCTACACTTACATGATTTCTCTGCATTGAGAAGATACTAGCAAGTGACACTTGACCATGACCCTACTCCCAACAGCCTTCAGCCATGGTAGCTGAAGACCTTGACCTCTCACCTTGCTTGAATAAATGAATGAAGAAAAAAAGTATTTGTGATTATTATTACTATGTGCAAAACACTGTGTTAATTGCTGGGACAACAAATAGTAAAGGAAGATGGTCTCATCTCTCAAGGAGTTCAAATTCTTTTTTAAAATGAATTCATTATTTATTTTTAACATTCTTTTACAAAAAAATTGACTTCTGAATATTTTCCTTCCCACCCCACCCTCACCCAAAGAGAAGGCAAGAAATGTGTTATTAGTTACTTTTGGTGTCTTCATGGTGGTGGTAGTAATGGTGGGTAGAGCTAGATTTCAGACAGCAGCCTGAAGGTACTAAGCTTCCCTCATTTCCAAGTTCTTTCCTTCCTTTATTTGCTATTTAGCCTGTATATAGTTTCTTTATACATATTTTTTACTTGTTTTTTTTCCACAGTAAATTGTGAGCCCCTTTGAGGGCAAGGCTTGTCTTTTGATTTTTTTTTTTTTTGTATCTTCAGTACTTAGCTTAGTACCCAACATATATTAGGTGCTTAATAACTATTTACTGACTGACTGAAGACCTGGGTTGGGGTAGGACTTACAAGCTAGAAAAGAGTGGCATAGAAAGAAAGGCAGGATGGTGCCAATGATAAAACCACCTATATTAATAGAAGTTATAACTATATAGCACTTTGATATTTGTAAAATAATTTCCTAACAAAGACCCTGAGAGATAAGGAGCACAAGTATTATTTTTATTTCTCATAGATGAGAAAACTGAGACTTTGGGATGTTAAGTTACATGCCCAAAGTCACATAGATGATGAGTGTTGGAGATAAAATTGATCTCATTTCTTTTTTTGAGTTGTCACAATATTCTATCCACTACACCACAATGTCTACTCACAGTTAAGCCTGGGACTAACTTTGCTTAAGTTTGTAAGTTAGAAATGTACCCTATGCACAGGGTAGTAAAGTTCTTGCCTTACCTTCTCACCTTCATGCATAAAGCTTTCAGAAATATATTACAACTTTAGGAGGGTATTATCTCAAATATGATGGCTCACTGGGTCAACAGGATGAAAAAGTGAGACTGGTGTCTTTGCACAGCCCTCCCTCACTTAAATCCAATTCACTTGCTTGTCATGGCATCAATTTCCTGATGTCATGGTCCTCTTCGAGAGTGAAGGACAAATAACAACAATGATCTCAGACACGAGGGATCACAGGGACATCTGGTTCATATTTCTGGAGATATACATTTTTAAAAAATTGGCAGCTTTGCGATTAGGACTGAATAGAGAATCTGTGCTAATGGATGGGACATTGAACACTGAGGAAGCGTGAACATTTCTAGTCTGTGCTGCTGGGTCTGGAGTTGGGAAGACTCAAATTTAAATCCAGCCTTAGACACCATCTGTCTGTGTGAACCTGGGCAAGTAATTTAACTTCTGTCTGTTTGTTTCTTCAATTGTAAAGTAGGGACAGTAATAAAACCCACTTCCCAGGTTTATTGTAACTATCAAATGAGGTGATATTTCTAATTAGCACAGTGCATGGCACATGACATATATTTAATAAGAACTTTTCTTTCTCTCTCTTTATGACCATGGGTAAATCACAACCTTTATATACCCATGGATCTTTTACCTATAAAATTGGAATAAGCATAAGACTGAACCTGGTATGTATATTTCAAAATCAATAAAATCTCTACAAAAGCAAGTAATCACCTTCTCTGCAACTTATAGTATTGGAGCATTACCTCAAGCCCAGAGAAATTAAGTGACTTGTCCAGGTCACACAGTCAGTATAATATTTGTTCCACTCCATATAGAAGATAAGGCAATTTAGAGTACAGTTTAGAGCTCATTGTAAGGGAAGTGATGTGTTATAATTCAGTATAATTTGTTGGTCAATATGCCCTTCAATAACCAACTTTTGGGATAGAAGTACAGCACGGTATAATGATTAGAGTGTGGAAATAGGAGTCCACAAGACCTGGGTTCATATTTTCCTTCTGGTACTTAATAGCTGTGTAACCTTGGATAAGTCATTTAACCTTTGTTTCTTCATCTTTAAGATCTGAATTATAATACCTGTAGTACTTTTCTCACAGGGTGGTTGAGGATTTCAAGTGAGTTAATGTGTTCAAAGTATCGTGTAGCCTTTAAAGTCTTAGATGCAGAATGTCCCAAAAAGCCTTGCTTGCAGTTTTAAGCTTTAGTAACTATACCTGTCAAGGTCAGACATTATTTTTAGGAGGAAGAGGACTGAACTATAAAAGATTAGATGAAGTTTCGTGGAGGCAGTTTCCTTCTGGATATAGCGAAAACTTCCTGGCTACCAGTACTGCTCAGAAGTGGAATGGACTTCCTTAGGAGGTATAAGTTTCCCAAAATCTCGGGGTTTTCAAGCAGAAGAAGGATCACTACCTGTTAGAAATGTGTAGTGAGGATTACTGTTCAGGTACAGGTTGGAATAAATGATCTCTCTGGTGTGCCCCTTCTCTGTGATTCTGTGAAAACTTGCTGATGTTACAAAATGGCTACCGGATTTGAGGCTGGATCTGCATTTGCAGACTATGCTTAATTCTATACAGTCACCCACTCAGACCCCAGGACCTTCCTGGCATAGAAATCTTGCCATATGCCCTCCTACCCATGCAAACTACCATCTTATGTTCACTCAATGCTTTTCACTTCTTGCTCAGAGTACAGTAATCAAATCCAAATCAAAAGTACCAAGAAGCCAGGTGAGAAGGTACACAAAGTAAGAATGACATTCACTCGAGTTGTAGGCGTTGTGCAAATCAAAACTATAGAATAATCTTTTGCTATTAAAAACTTGCTTCGGTATTGTATGTGTAGGTGAAATGCTTTTAACCAAGGAGTAAGATCATTAGAGTAATAATAGCTTCTGTATCTATAGCTTTTCATAGTATACAAAGCCCTTTCCTAATAGCAACCCCTGTGATAATTGTAGTTCAAGTATTACCTCCATCATATAGGAAAAGAAATCACCTGTGTAAGCTACCATCCAACATGTTCAATCAAGGTTTTTTTCCTCTTGCTCAGGGGATAGTAATCAAATCAATATTACATTGCTATTAGAAAGGACGTCACAAAGTTCTGTTCTATGGTTGATTTTGCAATCCTTGTGGCTTAGAAAATGAAACATTCTTCCTTAGCCACCATTCCCTGTTGTTAATTGTATCACCCTGGTAGAATGCAAGCTTTTTGAGGGCAGGCACTATATCACCATTATTTTTATCCCTAGAGCCTAGCATAGTATCTCAAAAAGAACCTGATTGAATGATTGACTAATTTGTAGGTATAGTGGATTCTATATCTAGGGCCCTCAGGTGTTGTTACCTCAGGGGCTTGCTTGATGGAAGCCCAGTTATACTGGAGCCATTCCTAAGAAGATCAGCTTGGGGAAGCCCAAAGTACTAAAGTCAAATTGCTGAAGAGGAAATCAGAGAATAACAATGAATATCGAAAGCATGGAGGAGTCAGAAGTAAAATGGAAGAGAATCTGGAAGAATTTCTGACTGCTATTATGAGGGATTGTTCTCTCAGTTTCTTATTGTTTGGCATCTGCCAGAGTCAGTCCCTTAATCTCTTTATAGTGCCCCATGTCCATGACAGCAGCCAAGTCCCTACGTGTGGTGAGTACCCAAAAATACAAGTTTCTGCATTGTTGCCAGCCCATGATAGGTCCCATGTCCAGAATATACCTGTGGAGATAAACAAAAAATGAGCACTTTGAATCATTTTGGAGCAATTTAGCATTTAACATGCCAAAAAACTACTAAGGAAAATTAAACGTCTGATTTCTTATTGCAAGACTACTTACAAACGATAAATATGTCTGTGCTCTTGTATTTATCCCTTGTTGCTTATAATTTGGCAAAAAAAAATTGCAGGAAGGACAACAATCTGAGGACAAGGTGATAAGCGTTCTTGGAGAAAACAATAAGAAGTCCTCATCATCTAAGTGCCATATTTTATTGAAGATGTTTAGAAAATATTGAGGTTTGATTTAGTATTCATCAAGAAACAAGGTTAAAAAGCCTTGAAAATGAGATAAGAATTGTACTGATCTAGTGAGTCCATGAATGAACTAGAAATTTACTTCTAATTGAGAAAAATAAGAACAAAAAGGAGAGCTCATTTTAAGAGTGATTTAAAACTTACAAAGTGCCCTCCCTACAATCTTGTGACGCATGTCATTCAGATATTATTTTCCCTGTTTTATATGTGAAGGAACTGAAGTCCCTAAGAAGATAAGTGACATATTATCTCCTGATTACACAGGTTATCCTGATGTAGTAACCTTATTACAGGAAATAAGTGGGTCCATGTCCTAACTTGATCGTTCGTAGTCTAACTGTCCTGGCACATAGTGAGCACTTTATAAATGCTTATTGATTGAATGGTCCTCAGTTTACTCTATCTGTAAAATGAATGGAGTTGATGACTAAAGTTTTAACATTTGATAAGGCAGCAAGTGTTCAATTCTGTTTTTGCATCAAAACACTTTTTCTACAATACCAACAGAAATAGAATTTGAATTAGTTGCCTTGCTAAAGTTCACTCGAGTAATTTTCATGTGCATACTGAGACAGGAAGATATATCCCACAGACTTGGGCAAATGTACCTTTCATTTGTACTAAGGAGCCTAACAAATTATCCTTTTTTTGGGGGGATGGTCTAGGATGCTTCCAAGCCTCTATAACTTTGAAAGGCATCAGAATGGTCAGAGAGAAAATATCAGATTCTGAAGTTTTCCTGACACAACCTGATAATGGAGATGGAGAAATACTGGGCAGATACAAGGGGAAATAAGTTCCTGATTACTAGACAAACTTTGTAAAGTTTGTAAAGTCAAATATTGATAGAATTGGGATGACAGGGACAGATATAGAGGGAGCACTCTTTGGCATTGTATTAGAGATGGATGCAGGGAATTGCAGTGTCTTTAGCCTAGGAATTCTTCACTATCCACTACAGTTATGATCCTGATTTTTAACTGGCAGAGAGCTACAAAAGAGGATGGGGTTTGCTATGTGCTGGAATAAATGGTGACAGACTTGGAAATACAGGAAAGGAAAAATATTATTTGCTAAGGAGTTAGCTGCAGAGGAGTGCTTTTTGGGACAGTGGGAAAATCTGTGCTATGGTAAATGGAAACAGTAGAAGAGAACCATAAATGGTTTGGAGGCTACAGAAGACCTTAGTAGGACACACACACACACACACACACACACACAGAGTCAACAAAGAGCTACACTAGAAGTCATATCTGCTTAGCATTCTGCCAGGGTATAATGATATGACTAAATTTATAAGTTATATATTAATATTACCAATATATTGTATTAATATATTTATTAGCAATAAACATATTAATAACTAATGTTAATGTGATATATATATAAAATAAATGATATAATATAATATATATCTATATGAATTTATATAGGTAAAAGTAGGAAACATTGCTTATATGTAGCTATTTTTATTTTCCATAAACTACTGTGAACCTTACTCTTTTGATTTTTACCTTTGAATAAGAATTTCTTATTCTTTGGATTTAGGGAACCATGAACTTATAAGGTGAGTTGGGTCAATAAACTAGGTGGTATTTTCTGAGTAAAATAATTGAACCTAATAAGTGAGAAATTCCTAAAGTATGCCAGAGTTCCTAATGCCATGTGAAAAGCTCTGACATAACAGTTACATACAAAATGGATGAAAAAAGTCCATAGAAATGGTCTGGGTGAAGTAAGGAAAACATATTGCCTCTTTCTGGGCATAAGTCACAGAGTATCCTCCCACTCAGTCAATCTTGCATCCTCCTTTGAATTGTAGCACAGAGCTCTTGGGGCAGTAGATTTCTCATAAAAATCACCTGGGGTCTACCAGGATATGCTTCTCACAGAAAAATGAGGGAAGCAGACCCTGAGCAAATTCACACTATAGTTTCAATACAACACAACAGAGTGTTATTGGGGCTGGGGAGTTGAGGGAAAGGTGTGTGTGTGTGTGTGA
>NW_027185896.1:3677313-3677380 GCF_028583685.1 Petaurus breviceps papuanus | reverse complement strand
TGTGTGTGTGTGTGTGTGAGAGAGAGAGAGAGAGAGAGAGAGAGAGAGAGAGAGAGAGAGAGAGAGA
>NW_027185896.1:3565642-3677303 GCF_028583685.1 Petaurus breviceps papuanus | reverse complement strand
AGAGAGAGAGAGAGAGAGAGAGAGAGAGAGAGAGAGAGAGAGAGAGAAGGAAGGAGAGAGCAAGGGAGGGAAGGAGGATGGGGGCTCTGTAAGAAAAGCTAGGTATAGTGGACAGCAGGCACCTACTCCCCAAGTTAGGTAGACCTGGACTAAAATTCATCCTCTGACATCTATTACTCATGGAGCTTGAGCAAATCATTTAACTCCTTGATAATTAGGTTGTTCATATTATTCTAATTCTAGTGCTTTCCATCTGTTAATTATTTCCATTTTATCATGTATGTTGCTTGTTTCTACAGAATTGTGGCATATTTTCCCTGCTATTAGATTGTGAGTTCCTAGAGAGAAGGAGCTGTTTTTTGTCTTTTTTGTATATCACCAGAGGTTGGCACATAATAGGTGTCTAATAAACAATTATTCACTGGCTTACATATACCTTGTTGATGTTTAGTTGTGTCCAACTCTTCATGACTCCATTTAGAGTTTTCTTGGTAAAGATACTGGAATGATTTGCCATTTCCTTCTCCAGATCATTTTATAGACAAGAAACTGGGGCAAACAGGGTTAAGTGACTTGCCCACATACCTAGTAAGTGTCTGAGACCAGATATACACTCAGAAAGTTGAGTCTCCCTGACTTCAGGTCTAGCAATTTATTCACTGTGTCACCTAGCTGTCCCTTGACCTATGTTATCTAGACCTGGGCTGAAATGGGAAAATATATGTAAAACACCTTGCAAACCTTAAAGTACTATATAAACATTAGTGGTGGTAGTATTGTTGTTATAAAGTATACTGGATTTCAGATCAGGAACCCTGGCTTTCACATTAGCTGTGAGACCTTGAACAAGCAGCTTAACTTCTTTGATCCTGTTTTCCTGATCTATAAGCTAAGAGGTAATAATATTGGAACTACAATTACCCATTGAGTTGCTATAAGGAAAGTCTTTTTTACACTATGAAGAACTATAGACATGGAGATATTATTATTCTAGCAATCTTACTCAGTTAAAAGTATTTCACCTGTACACAATGTATCTAAGCAAGTCTTTAAGAAGTATTGAAGGACCTCCTTTGATTATTCAATAGTTGGATTTCACAGAGTACCTACAACTTGAGTAAATGGGATGACTCAAATTCATTCTCACTTTGTATGCTCCTTTATCTGGCTTATCATTTCTCCCCATTCAAAGAAGATCAAGAAACATTTATTAATTATCTAAATAGATTAATCATTGTTATTTGTATTGTATTGTGCTAAATTCATAGAATTAAAAAGTCTTTTTTAAGCAAAAAATACAATGGCTAAATCATTTTAGATGCCCTATGCTGTGACCTACATATAAGAACAGCTATTTCTTTCATCCTGGAGCTAAAATGTATTTGGCACATTATCCTTGCCACCTCCTCTGTCGTGGGCGCTTGACAAATGAGCTAATTTTAGTAATGTCATCTAGATATTAGAACCATGTCAAGTATTTATTTGTTTCATAATTTGGATCTGAGAATCTGACATTGTGGCATCTAAAATGAATTATGTATATGTTTTCATAAATAGGTAATTTTCCAGTGACAGGTCCCAAGTTGTAATACGTTAGGGGATGTATCAAAAGGTGGAATTGGAGGATGAGTTCCTGATGCTGATCACAAAGCTGGCACAGAAGCTGAATTTGGTGATGATAGGAGACTTCAACAATCTGGACATGTTAGCTCTTTCTGCTAAAAGCAGGACAGTTGAAAATTTTTTGACTTATCTTGCTAAAGGGTTCATCTTTTAAGAGGCAGAGGAAGTAACAATATTCTCAGGATTCAGAATCTGATTTTTAACCAATAAAGAGGTACTGGTTGGTAAAGTGAAAATGAATACAGTAGTGGGAAGCAGTGAACATGGCATCTCAGAGCTAGAGAGAGAAATAAGGGACTCTGGTGTAGTCTCTCAGATAGATGCTATAAGTTTTGGCAGAGCAGATGCTAAATTTTCCAGCTAAGAAATAGATTGATAGCATTTATATATCATTTTTAAAGGCACTTCAAAATGCTTATAATGAGGGGTGGCTAGGTGGCGCAGTGAATAGAGCACCAGCCCTGGAGTCAGGAGGACCTGAGTTCAAATTTGACCTCAGACACTTAACACAAAAACTAGCTGAGTGACCTTGGGCAAGTCACTTAACCCCAATTGTCCTCCCCCCAAAAAGCAGAATGCTTATAATGTTATCCCACTTGATTTGAGGATTAAAATGGATAATTGTCTAAAACAAGCTATGTGACTCCATAGGGTGCTCATTTATGAGCTGAGATTTTTAAAGGATATATGCAAAAGATGAAAATGAGGGCAAGTAATTGAAGACAGACACACAAGAGCGACAAGATTCTCTAAGAATAATGTCAGCAAGACTAAAGTTCAAAACAATATGAGGGAGTAACATATGTGCTCAGGACAATACACTTTTTTTTTTTTTACAAATTATATTGGGCTCAAGAATAAGTAAACAAATAAAAACCCCCTTTCCCCCCATAAACCCCAAACAATAATGAGCACGGCAAGGGCCATTGCCTAGGAAGGAGATGGATATTGATTAATGGATAATGGAGGGAGGACAGGACAGAACTTACTCAGTTCCTAGATTACTTCTTTTCTCTTAACCAAGGAAAACGGTTTTCACAATGGGAAGGATAGAACAAAATAGTCAACCAGAAATGAATTGGAAGATCATCAATTGAAGAATATTTTGATAAGTCTATAAGTCATGGTATATGAATGTGATGGAATACTATTGTGCTGTAAGAAATGAGGAAATCAATGGTTTTGAAAAAGGCATGGACACTAATGCAGAGTGAAATAAGTAGAGCCAGAAGAACAATTTATACTGTAACATCAATCTTATTAAAGAAAGGAACAATTGTTAGGACTTTTATACACTGATGAATAAATAATGAGCAGAACTAAAAGAATAACTTATATGATAACAATACTAAAAACAAACTTTGAAAAGGTGTAAGAATGCTGATCAATAAAATGACCACAAATGATTTCAGAGGACTGATGATGAAATATGCCATACATTGTGTATATATATATATATATATATATATGTATACATAGTTGCCTATGTATATACACATATGAAATAATACATTATGTATATTTATATGTGTATATACATATATATCTATATATAGTAGATTTAGGGTATGGAATGAGAAACATATACTTTTATATATACAACCATTGAGGGAATTTGTTTTGCTTGACCACATATTTGTTACAAGATATTTGTTTTTTCCTTTTACTAATGTGAGTGGTAGGAAGGAGAGAAAATAGATTTCTGTTACTTAAAAAAAAAAGATGGATGCTACAGATGTGAAATGTTGCATGTACTTTCAAATGAGTTCCCTGCATTATTAGTTTTATTTAACTGTTTTACTTTGTTACAAGAGACCCCTCATGGAGCAGAAGTATCTGTAAACATTTTAAAATATTTTAAATATTTTAAAACAAAATATCAATGTAACTAAAAAAGAATGTGAAGAGATAGCACGAGTGTACTCAGTTGTCCTCAAAGAGCCCACATCATTTGATATAGATGGATTTATGTTCCAGGATAGCTAGATAATTTACTGAAGTGATTACTAAGCATCTGTAGAGAATGGGAATGTTGTCATGGAACTACAGATGCCAGAGATCTGCTATTTAGTGGGTGGGAGGTAGGGAACAAACATTTATGAAATATCTACTATAGGCCAAGCACTGTGCTAAGCACTTTTAAAATTTAATTTGATCCTCAAAATAACTTTGTGAAGCAGTTGGTATTATTATCCCCATTTTATAGTTGGGGAAATGGAGGCAGAGAGAGGTCAAGTGATTTGCTTATGGTCACACAGTTAATAAGTGTCTGAGGCAGAATTTCAATTTAGGTTTTCTGACTCCAGGTCCACAATTCTATCCATTGTGTCACCTAAGATGCCTCAATGGCAAAAAAAAAAAAAAAACCCAGTCCCTGCCTTCAAGAGTTTCACATTTCAACAGGAGACACAACATAAAAATAAGAAAATGGCTGTGAACAAACAAGACCCACACAGGGTAAATTGGAGGTAATCACAGAAGGAAGTCACTTACATTAAGCAGGAATGGGATGAGAAAGAACAAGCAAACAAAAAAAGAAAAAACTGCAGAAATAACAAGATGGAGAAGTGTCTAAAAATCTGTCTATAGAGTGATTGGGAGCCATAACTGTAACATGCCTGCCAATAAAAGAATGAAATTCTCAGATAAATGGACAGACTTCTAGCATATAAAAAGGTGACAATAATTCTGACATGTTCAGACATGGTCCGACCACATCTGGAATGTGTCATCCTTTTCTGGACATTACATCTTAGGAATGTCCTTGACAAAATGGAGAATATAAGGAAGCAGATATTTCAAATTCCCTCACCGTCACCAAAATGGCATATCTTGAAGGGAATGGAAAAATTTAATCTGGAGGAAAAATGAACTACATTACAATTTTCAAATATTTGAAGAGCTTCCATGTGACAGAGGCATTTGACCTGATTCTTATTGACCAGAAAGGGGAGAAAAAGGTAGAAATGACAGAGAGGTAGATTCTTGACCAATATAACATGAAGTTCTTAGTGATTAGGCCTGCCCCAAAATAGAAAAGGCCCCCTAATAAGGTAACAAATTACCTATAATGGAGAGTCTACCATTGCAGTCTAGAAGACTAATTGCCCAAGATGTTATAGAAGAAATTCATATTTCAGGCACAGACTGGACTAGATGAACTCAGAAGTTCTTTCCAACTCTAGAATCCAAGGATTTTGAGTTTTGTATACCATCTTATAGAGTTCCATGATCTCCTTTTCTGGAATGCTTTCTTTCTGAGGATTTCCATTCACTTTCTATGTATTCTCATTTACCCACACACTATCCAACCCACAGCTCTTATAACATTCATTTCCACAGAGAAAACAGATGCAAATTTGCATTAAAAATTAGGGCATTTTCTCAGCATCTCTTCACAAGTCAGCGACAGAACCAAAAAACAAACAAAAAGAAACAGCAGACCAGCAACAGGCTTCTGTTTATTAGGCTCAATTCATGAGGAAATGGCCTTCAGGTCTGTGTTACCAGGGAGTCAAAAGTCCTTGCCTGTTTACCTTGAACAAAGTCATTCTAATATGGGAACTTTCAGTAGCCAGGGAAGGGAGGGGTGCCAATTTTGTTATTTCTATCCATCCATCTTGAGCTAGAGATATTATTTCACAATGTTTGTGGCCATTTGAAAGTTTTCCATTATGGCAGACATGTCCCGGTTTGTAATCAACATGGGAGATTAACAAAAGTTTTCTTTTAAAAATTTTCTTCCTCTTCTTTACACATTTTCCCCCAAAGTTTCTACCAGCTGAACTGTAGGAATATTTGTTAAAATCTCTAAACCTTGTCATTTCAATGTAACCCTTCATCTAAATTTAAACATTGAAAATATTAAAAGCTAATATCTTTAACTAATTTCAACTGAAATATATAGTGATTATTAGTGTAACATTGCCTACTTTGGCCAAATATGTAAAATTTTTATTCCTCCCCAGTGACTCTCCCACATCTTTAAGGGCAATTGGGGAATGTCCAGGCTTTCTGTTAATGACTCCATTCCCTGCGGTGCAGGGGTACAGTTCCCCTCTCTATTTGTGGGAATACCACTGATAGGGGCTGGAGCCATTGGCAAAGAGCCTAGATACATCTCCACTCAATTTCCTTTAAGAGTACTATAAAACCCTGGATGAGAGGTGAAATGTGGCATATCTGGCATTAAGCAAGGGGTCCAGGTTAGTCAGTATTATGTTAGGAAAATCCCCCTTTGAAATAAATGCTTTGTTTACCCCTCCCCCCCCCATATCCTAGAGAAATTGGATCATTTTGAACAAATGCGATTTCTTATTGAGAATTGGCTTGACATAGTGGAGAGAAAGAGTCGGTCTTGGGGTCAAGAAGAGACAGCAAAGTTCAAATGATATCTATGACCCATATTGATTGTGGGGCTGTTATCTTGTACAAAATGGTCTGACTGGTATGATCCTAATCAACCATTTCAACTTTTTGCTGGAATAGTATCATTAGCGTTAAGTTTCCTCCTTCCCTGTATCTTACTTCTACTTCCCTGCTCCTCATTCCTTCCTCCTTATTATGTAATTTTGAAAATATTTTCATTTAACTGGTCCTACAGGGAAGGTTCCAATTGGTATTATACTAGCACTGGGTCTCAGATGATATATTTTCAGCCTTGAGGGGCTCTTGGTCTTTGACCAGAATGTGGACACTGCCTGCTACCCACTACATGTATGGAAGCCACACACTGAGATTTCTGGTAGCAACTGTTTTCCTCCTCACCTTGTCAGTAACAATAAAGTTTAATAAAGTTATCTTGGTGTGAAAGGATGCATTCCATGTGGACTCCCCTATACTATAGGAGCCCTGGAAGAAAGAAGGAAAGAAAGAAGAAAAGAGAGAAGGAAAGGGATATTTATTAAACATCAATTATGTGTCAAGCACTGTGATAAGTGCTTTACAAATATTATCTTATTTGGTCTTCATGACAACCATGGGAGGTAGATGTTATTACTACTCCTATTTTACAGTTGGGGAAACTGAGGCAGACAGAGATTAAGTAGCTTACCAAGGATCACACATCTAGTAAATATCCAAAGTCAGGTTTATACTTAGATCTTTCTGACTAGAGACTCAGTGCTCTATCCCCTGTGCCAAATTCTCTAAAACAACATTTCAGACATGCCACCAATCTCTACTGGTAAAGGGAGTTTCCAAACCTAGTGGTAAAGAAAAGTATAAAAAATAAACAAATAAACTCCAAACTATGTACATACAATGTATGTGTAGAGTAGATGGAAGATAATACCAAATGGAAGGCACTGAGGAGAATTTATGGGAAGATGGGAAAAAGCCTCCTATAGAAGGTAACATTTGAGTTGGGTCTTGAAAGAATCCAGGAAAGTTAAAGTGGAAATGACAGAGAAGTTCACTACAGGTGGGTTTAGGAAGTGCAAAATAATGTGGTCAGTATATGGAGTAGCCCATGGGAGGAAAAGCAAATAGGCCAGTATAGCTAGGAGTAGTATGGGAGCAGAATAAAGTGTAAAAGACTGGGAAGGTAAGTAGGGTCAGGTTGTAAAGGACTTTATATGCTGCCCAAAACTTGGTATTTGATCCTAAAGTTCATTGGGAGCCACTGGAATTTGTTGAGCAGTGACATGGACCTACATTTTAGGGAGATTATTTTGGCAGTTGAATGGAAAATTGATTAGAGAGAAGAGAGTGACAAATTAGGAGGCTGTTGTAGTGGTCTAGGTGAAAGATGATGAGGGCCCGTACTTTAGTGGTGACTGTAAAGTGGAGGGAAGGGGGATGTTATAAAGGTAGAAATGATAAGGTTTCACAAGACAAGAATGTGTGGAGTAAGTGTGAGTGAATCGTTGAAGTTGTGAGACTGGAAGACTGGGAGGAAAGTGGTTCCCTCACAGAGGAATAGGAACACTGGGGAATAGGGAGTGTTTGGGGGAAAGATGATGGATCGGTCTTGTGCATGTAGAGTTTCAGATCTATATATATATTTTATCTATCCAACTGAATATAAGCTCTCCAAGGGCAGAAATTGTCTTGTCTTTCTTTTTCTGACCAGTGTTTATCAGTATTTATCAGTAAAGTGATCACTCAGGTATAAAGAAATGGAAGACATAGAGATGGAATTCAAGCCCATTGCTTTTCTCTCTGGACCACATTATTTCTCCTTTTATAAAGTGTTTTCATCATAGCAGTCTGCTAAGGAATAGAGTATGAATATTGTAACCTCCATTTTACAGATGAGGAAATTGAGATTCATAGATGTTAATTGACTTTTCTTGAGTGAGGGAGACAAAAGTTCCAATCAAGATCCACGCTCTCTATAATAATGGGTTCATTAAATATGGGACATAGGCATGACTATAGACATAGACAGGAATATAGACACAAGTCAGGAGACTTGTGTCTAAAATCTCAGCTCTGAAACTAATTGCCTGATCTTGGGCAAGTAATTTCACTTCTCTGATTCTCACTTTTTCTAGTAGTAAAAATGCAAGTATAAAAATGGAAATAATGATATTTGTACTATTTACCTTACAGAGTCACTAAAAGTCAAACACTTTGTAAACCTTAGAGTGCTGATATTATCTCATAATGATTTTTCCTTTTTATTAATTCACTTAAACAAGCATTTATTAAGGCCCTACTATATTCAAAGACTATGTCCTAGCACAATAAATAATATGAATGATACGCTCAAAGATGCTACAATTCAATTTAGTTTGATCCACTAAACATTTACTAAGCTCCTACTATGTGCATATTGCTATTCTATCTGCTGGATGAAGATAAAAATAAAATAGTTCTTGTTTTCTAGAAGCTTACATTCAATTGGATAGATAAACATGTATAGAGATAAGTAAATACAAAGTAATTTCAACAAGGAGGGAGAAGTTATAAGGGTGTGGGGGGAGATCAGAAGCAGATCCTCAGTGGAAGGTGGCACCAAAGTTGTCCTTTCATTGAACAAAGGATTCTAAGAGGTATAGGTGAGAAATGGGAGCATTTGAGACATGATAGATAGTCTATTTCAGGACATAGGCAGAGAGGATAGAATGTCTTATGTGAGGAACACGATTTATTGATGCAATTCATAAAGGATATAAGAAATGTATCCAAATTTGTAAGAATACAAAGAAGAATAAATCATCTAAGAGCAACATGGACAAAGTTCTATGGGATTTTGTAAAGGTGAGAGTTCCTCTTCATTTGGAGGATGAAAGTACAATTATTCCTTGCATATGACAGGGGTTAGAGACCCAGCACCCCCATCATCTGGAAAATTGATGTAAAAATTTTTGGCTTTCCCTTCATACCAGAGAAGAAGTCTCATTTTTTTCCTTTTCTTTTCTGTGGTATTTACAGAACCTTAATATAAAATTTGAGTTATTTGTTCATAGGTTATATCATACATATATTTTATGCATTTCTGAGTTTCTAAACTTTTTCTGTATCATCTGTTGGCATTTACATCTCATTGGTGGCTTCCACAAAACAATTTAATTTCAATTTAATTTCTTATGACAACCCACAATACATCAAAACTGCAATGGGGAAAGTCACAATGTGGAAGGGACAACTGTAAATCTTCATAGAGGAGTAACATTTGGGCTAGGTTTTGAAAGATGGTTAATATTTCAGTATGATGTAAAATGTGTGTATGGTATATTTTAGATAACATATATGTATATACATATATGTGTGTACACAATATGTCAGGAATGAGGTAGAAGAGGGCATTGTAAGAAGCAGGAAGAGTGTGGTCAAAAAGAAGGGGAGAAAATTTGGGAAGGATTTTTGTTTGGCTGGGGTAGAGACCATGTGTGAGATATATTTGGAAAGGCAGTCAAGTCAAGTAATGGAAAGCTTTGAATGATAGTTTAAGGAGTTTAATTTTTATTCACCAGGCAGTTTGGGTACTGAAATTTTAAGACCTGATCAGAAATCATTTAGTGTTTATTCAGACAGGAATATGTAGCATAGACTAGAGAGTTAAGTTCTAGGACATAATTATAAAAGTTAGGAGGTACTCACTATAGTCAAGGACAGGATATGGAGGATCTGAACTAGGGTGAGAGCAGCTAAGATATTTGAGGGGAGGGAGAAGAGACATATTATTGATATAGCATCCATACAACTTGGAGGCTCATCGGGTTTGGAGGGGAAGGAGATCTCAGACTGGGGAGTCAGTGATGACCCTGAAGTTTCTAGCTTGGATAATTGGCAGAAAAGTGGGTCCATTAGCAGAAATGCAGTAAGGAGAATAGCTTTTCTATACTGTATGAAACAGTGTATAATATGCAGGGAGGGACACAGAAGCCAAGAAGGGTTTGACTGCTAGTTAATACTTGCTTATTTTTTTCTACCCAAAGAATTCTGTTTTTCACCCAAATCATTGGACTCTCTGACTGGGCAAGGTTACAGAGAATCAATTGCAAATAGATTCATCCTATTAAGGGATGGATTGCCATAAATAGCACCAGAGTTTAGTCAAATCGTTACCTTTGCAAAGACAATTGACTCCATAAATTGAGAGAACTTTGGAGAATTGCGATTTTAAGTCTGGGTTTCAGAAATGGACACTAGCCTCTTCTTTTGGGGATGCCTTTGAGGTCCGAATTTTGAATCCTCCTGCTCCACAAAAAGCTAGCAAGTGAATTTGCTGGAGCTTCACTGGTTCGGTAAAGACACTCAGATTGAGTCACATGTGCTGATGAAAGGCAGGAAAAAAAAACCAGCTGGAGTTTGTTCTACCCCGAAGGTCAATAATTTTCAGATAGAGATGAAATTTTCTTCTACATTAAAAAAAAAAACCCTTACCCTGGAAAGGAAACTCAGTGATAAAATGGTTTGTGAACTTTTATAATAAACCTTTATCCTATTTATTATTTCCAACACCCCTAATGTTTCTCTAGTCAAAGTGCAGAGCCTGATTCTGTAGCTAACAGAGGGGTACCACTAACTTTCCTGTTTGTTCAGAGATAAGGGCAACAGAAGCCCTACTAGTTAGTACTGATATTTGAATGAAAATAGTCTCTTCAAAGAGATACACCCCATTAAAAATAATTGCCATTGGAGTGGAATCAATTTATGTGACAGGAGAAAAACTTTCCTTTTCTTTTGTTTTTAATAAGAGAGAGCTGCCATGCTCCATCAAATATATCTTGATTCAATAGTTTGATTCTACAAGCATTTACTGAGTATCCATTCTATGCTCTACTGGGCTCAGTGACCAGTGAGGGGGCAGGGAACCTGTTGGAAATAAAATTATTGCAACTGACATTTCTATAACACGTTAAAAAGACTAATAACTCACATTTACCCAGAACTTTCATGTTTACAAAGCATTTTCCTCAAAATGACCATATAAAGCAAATAGTTCAAACATTATTATTTTTATTTTCCAAATAGAGAAATGGAGGCTCAGAGAATTTAAATGATTTTTCATGATTACACAGCTAGTGTCAGAGCTGGGACTCAAGTGTCTTGACAAGATGATCTCTAACCATGCTTCCAACTCTTAATCTTGTAAGTTTTAAAATTGCATAAATTCTGATAATTCAACTTGACAGCACTAATTACAGGAAATTAACTGATTTTGCCTATGAGTTGACAACTGACATGTCTTTGTTCTGACTTTTTCCTTAATTTTATTTTCTTTTCCTTGCCATGGATTTGGCTGACCATGGCTACTAAGGCACCTGTTTTTTCAACCCTCTGTTCTAGGGAGTGGGAATTGAGGATTTAGATAAATCATTTCACTCTAGACTCTACGTTTCCATCTCCATCCATGTCCCAAGTCATTTCCTGAAGACCTAGTTATGGCCTGAGAAAGTGTTTCCCCCAGATCTCTTCAGGAAATGATTTTTCTTTATCTTAGTTCCAAAGTTACTTCCCGGGACACCAGTCTCCAGAATCTGGTGAAGTGCTTGTTTTCTAAGGTCCTTTCCATTCCAGCTTGCCACAGGATTTCTTACTCAGACTGACAGCTTAGGGACTTGGAGAACCATATCCTGCTCACATTACATTACTTCACCATTTTAGCATGTCTATGCTCTGGCCTTTTTGGAATATACTTACTCTCTCTTGGTTTTGTCTCTTACTTCAGGCTGATTCCCTGAAACAAATTCTATGAGTGATATTTTTGCAGTTACTTCAGTCTTTGATAATTCAATTCAATTCAGTAAACATTTATTAAGCACCTAAGGGTCACTGGGTTTCTCTATTCACATGGCAGCTGAACTCTCCTATGGTCCTGTTTCACCCAATTATATTATGAGCTTTGTGAAGGCAGACACTGCCTAAATTTTCTATTTGTATTCTTAGTGCTTACATAGCACATCAAGTATTTAATAAGTGCTTTTCTGTTTAACTTAATTTCCCTTACTCTGTACAGTTCATTTTGCTACAAATAGAAGATTCAGACAAAACTGAAACGATTCCTGCCTTGAAGGAGTTTGCAATCTGCTAGAATAAGATTATTTCTTGTCTACAAAGACAATCTATGCTGTAGCCTGTGCAGTTGGATGAGATGAGATGAGGATCATTCTAATGCTGTGATTCCATTAACTTCAAGCAACAATAGTGGTAGGGGCCCAACTGAAGCTATGTTAGAAGTTTGCTATTGCCTTATTCACCCTTTTAAGATATCTAGAGGCTAATGGAATCACCTAAGCCTTTATCTCTGTCTCTATCTCTCTCCATCTTTTCTGTCATAGTTGGTTTGAAATAATTCCACTTTCCATCGGTCATTTGCAAGTCCATTGTTTATGAAATTGTTGACTTTACCTTATTATCTTAGAGTGTTATCTGAATTGCTTTTTTGGGAGGTCATGGGATTACATGTTCTAGTTCAAAATGATGAGGGGAGAGTCTTCCCACTGTCACTTTTAGCATATTTTTAGCCTCGTGCCCCATTTTATCTTCTCCAGATTTTTGTTTCTTGGCCTCTCTTGCTACAGAATCAGTGGTGGAATATTGATAACTGATATATTGTGGAGCTAAAAAAGTCACACATTTTCTCTTGGTCTTCCTACTTTCTCTGTTCTGTTCTGATCCTATGCCTCTCCTCTGGGGCTCAAGCAGTTCAATTTCCCATCCAAGAATACAGAATTCTCAATAGAAGAGAAATATTTGGCATTATAGGGCGTAATAGTACACAATCTTCCCTCTCTCCTACATCAATAGGGACAAATTTTGTCATCATATGTACCTTCATAGTCACTGCTCTATTGAACAATTGGGGATTAAGGAAAAGTCACTATGAACTGTTTTCTTTTATTGATTCAAACTCAATATTTATTGTTTGAGAAAATATGAAAATCTTTTAAAATAGAGTACAGTTTTGTGCAATCAGGATTCATGCTTTCATTTGTAGTCAAAATAATGAGACTTAAATAGAAATATTCTACATCAATCTAAAAACATCTTTGGATTTAAATGCTTAATGCTTTCTTCACAAAATATAGAAGTCATTTCTACAGTTGTTTGTCTATATCTCTGGGGACTTGCATATACTTTAGATTATAGTAGATGTCAATTAGATAATCTTATCTTGGTCTCCAGTGGGCACTCATTTCTTGGTATAACTTTGTGAGTATTCACCTCAAAAGAGGGTAGGATTAAATGGTCATAGAGGTTGAACAATTTTCTGTATTTCTGAAGAAAGAGAATCTTGTCTAGCCAAATAAAGATCGGAAAAGACATGTCTATACTATTTCAATGACTCAATTTAGAATAAACAAAGAGCTACCCATAAGTCTAATACTATTTCTTATTGCTCTTTCAAAAAGGTCAGGAAGTCTTTGTTAGGACTGTAAAAATCACCAAAAGAACTTATTTAGTCCCCTCCTCCTTCATTTCTACTGCCAATTACAGCTCATCCAAGATTGGATAGACTTAGCAAATCCTGAGCTGGGTAGGTCAGAACCAGCATGCCTGAGGATGTTGACTCAGTCATTTTTGCCATTTGAAGGTGTTCTGTAGTCATTTCATATTATTGACACATTCCTATTCCTAATCCAAACATTAGTTTAGTCAAAATCTTTCTAGACTCTTCTTTGTGACTTTTTGAATAGATTTCTCTGCCTCACCAATGGATATTTCTTTGTGTCGTCTCTTAGGACATTGCTTGATTATTCCGACCTGTGGCTTCTTGTCCAGATGAGTCTTTGCTTCTCTTTCCCCTATGGGTCTTAGTTGAAGAAAGGGGTGATAGCTTGCTTGCTGAAGAGCAAGGGAAATTACTGATGGGGTACCTGGGGTCTAGATCAATTTGTGAAACCAACTTGTAAAACCTGTCTGTTTAATTGTAACTGTCATTTGTCCTTTCCCACCCTTGAGATCTGCCCCTTCTCCCTATCCCACACTCCACCTAGGCAACACCCTGTGACCCCTTTGTTCTTACTTAATCTCTTCATTTCTTCTGGGACTAGCCCACACCCTCCTTTATCCTTGCCTTTTGTCTCCTTAATGACCTGGCCCAAATCTCATCTAAACTATCTATTCACATGCTCCTCTTGGTCAGCTCTGACCTTTGTCTATGCACTGAGGCCCCCCCCCCCCCACACGTCAGCCCTGACGATGGCAGCCCTACCCTTTAAAGGTAAGAGCATGTACCCCTCTCACTCGCAGGTCCCCTAAAGGACTTTGCTTCTCATAGAAGCATAACAATAAACTTCTACAACTCTCACTCCAATTAAGCCTGAGACCTTGAATTCTTACCAGACGATATTGCAGGTTTTCTGGTTTTAGATAAGATCATAATTCCTGCTGAACCTATTGGGATCCCCTCCCCCATCATTACAATTAGGGCTGCTGTACCCTTTGAGAATAATAGTTGGGGCAACTGATCATAATCAACATTTTCAGTATGTTCAATCTGCAAAAACAGGGTTTGGGGCTTGGGGTAGGATTGAAAGTATTATAGAGAAGGGTCTGGTTCAGCAAAGAATTGAAGATAGAGTAACCCAAGGTTGCTTAAGTTTAGATTCTGAGAGACGATGTTCTGAGGTGGGTGACACTGATCTGTACCAGATGGCTTTTGACAGAGTGGTTCAGAGTCAAGATGTGGTGCTCTGAGCTCTTGGGAAGTTTTACTTCCAGGGTTTTGAGCTCAGTTTTGGGCCAGGCAACTCTGAGACTTCATGGTCTTCTGGGGAGGGATGAAGGGAGGTCCAGTAGGAAACACACACACACACACACACACACACACACACACACAAACACACCCCAAAGAACTTAAAAACATACCCAATGCAATTCCATGTTGTCAGTATTATAATAATGAATTGTCTTGCCTCTTTTAAATGATCCTAATACTTACATTAATGCCAAGAATAGTTATTTACACTTGCCTCTAAAATGTGGAGGGGGGGGATCCAAAATCTCATTATTTAGGAGAATCCCTCCCCTGGGACTGATTACCATGATGCCTTATTACCATGCCTTATTGTCTCCATGTCTTTCTGTAAGTCTGCCATTGAAGAACCATCCAAAACTTTGTAACTTGGTATTTTAAACAAATCAGAAAAAAATTAATTATTTAAAGAAACAAACTATTTGCTTATATCAATCTGAAGGGAGAATGGTTTCCTCATATTTTGTTTTGTGTACTTTAGAATATTCCTGGCCTGAAACTCAAAACATATATCACCCCCCTAGAGAAAGAAATTGCCTGAGAGAACTTTTCTGATAGTTTACAAAAATGAGACAAAATGATTCAACATGAAAGATGTATCCATTTGTTTATGTTATCCATAAAGAGGACAGACTGTTGTTTATTACTCTACTCTGCTTATCTGAAAATTCTTCTTTGTGATGGTAATTCTTTTGGCAGCACATAGTACTAAATTCACAGCAGTAAAGGTTCTTTTCTTTGAAATCACTGTCCTTTTTGTCTGCTTTACTTTGGTGGTGTCTTATTTGTATTTACATTTAATTTTCTCTTGTTAGGGAGAAGGAAAATAATTATGAGAAATTTAGCCCTTTTTCCAGTTTAGTACTTATTTTTTATCAAATCTCCCAGGATCCACTGACTCTATTATTTAGGCTAGAAAAGCAACAGGACCTAGTAGATGGAGGTCAAGCTTCAAGTCCCATTTCTGACATACTTGCCTTGTGACGCTGGCCAAGGTACTTACCTTCTCAGTGCTCTCTTTTACAAAGGCCACTTTCTAAATGAAATATTGCTACCATCTTACTTTATACCCAGAATGTGTCTAATAAATGTGTTTTGGGCTGAACAGAGGTAGAAGTTACCACTCTGAATTTGCTCTCATGACTTCTGACTAGTTTCTAGGAGTCTATTCATTCTCTAGGTCCCAATTTTTGCAGGAGTTACTTGGGTGATAGTGATGCCTATGCCTCTGAACTTTCCTTTGGTTTATGAAAAGTCCTTTACAATCTCTAATATTGTCTATTTCAGAACTTGCTGCATAGCTAGGCAGCAGCTGATCCAGAAACAGATACCTATGGGCTTAATTCCTTTATATAAAGGCATTTATATACTTGGGAAATATAATCAGGTGAAATGAAGAAATTATACATGATATGTGGTAATCATCACTGCATTATATTGTAATAGCTCATATATATGCACACACATATGTACATTTAATATATAAAATTATCTATGTATACACACACATGTAGTTATGTTAAAAAAATATACACATATGTGTTTTGAAGCATTATAAGAGGATCTACACAAAGCATTTGCCAAGTATTATTTTGAGAGAATTCTTGTATAGATACTAACAGTGGATAAAATACTGGATTAGGCATCAGAAAGACCTGGGTTCAAATTCAGTCTCTGTCACTTAATGGCTATGTCACTTAAGCTTTTTCAGCCTTCATTTCCTCATTTGTAAAGTGGCACCATCCATCTCCATAATATTTAAGATGTGGTGAGGTTCAAAAGATATATTTTATGAGAAGTACTTGGCAAATGTAAAGCACTGTGTAAATGCCATCTTTTGTCCTTATTCTCACTACCACCTTGCAGCGTGGGTAGCATACTTATCCCCATTTTATGGATAAGGAAATTGAAGAAATGACTGGGAAGGGACAAGGAAGACTAGTTTTAGGCCAGATAAGCCAAAAAGTCATTAAGGAAGGAGGACTCATTTAGTCTCCTGAAGCACAGAGACATTGAATAATTTGCTAAAGATCTCACAAGTAGTAATTGATAAAGCTGGGGATTGACTTGGGTCTTCTGACTTTAAGATTTACTTATTTATTCCTGGATGGCCAGGTGGCTCAGCAAGTAAGAGCACCGACTCCAGTGTCGGGATGACTTGGGGATCAAATCTGGGCTCAGACACTTAGCACCATGCCCAGAAATAACTGGCCGTGTAACCTTGAGCAAGTTACTTAACCCTGATTGCTTTTTAAAAAAAAGATTTACTTATTCCAGTATCACCATGCTGCTTCTCTCTGATCATTTTACCTGAGTACTCAGTGGCTCCCTAATACCTCCAGGATCAGATAAAATATTCTCCATTTGGAAATTAAAAATCTTTCTAATCTGACCCCTTCCCATCTTCCTAGTTTTCTTATACTTTATTTCTTACCTCACACATTCTACCATCCAGTCATCTGGTCAGTTTAAGGAATTGGATGTTCTCTTATATCTCTCCTCCCTCTCTTAGCAAAACTTGAAAGAGCTATCTACACTTGATGTTTTTACTTTCTTTCCTTTAATTTTCTTCTTAACTCCTTTTATCATATTTCTAACATCTAAATAGTAGCCAAAGTTATTGTTTCCAATCTTTTAATCACCAGACCTAATGGACCTTTTAAAAATTTTAACCTCCCTGACCTCTCTTCTACATATGACACTATTCACTACTGTCTCTTCTTGGATTCTCTCTTCTCTTGAATTTTAGGACATTATCCTCTTTTGGTTCTCCTCCTGCCTGAATAAGCTCACCTCTTCAGTCTTTTTTGCTGATTCATTATCAGTTTCATACCCAAACTAAACCTTACTTTAGGTCCCTTTCCTTATTCTCTTTCATACTTCTCCATTACTGCATTAACTATTGAGGGTACCACTATCCTCTCAGTCTAAAAAGCCTGGAAAACCTTCCTTATAATGTCTTTCCTAGTGCCACAGTTGCTAGTCTATTCCATTCCTTCCAAAAACTACTTTAAAAATACTTTCTACAAATTTTGCATATACTGTACACTTGTATATTGACATGGTTCCCCCCACCCATAAATTCCATTAGGGGAGGAGGTGTTTCACTTTTGTCTCTGTATTTCCAATGCTTATCCATGTGCCTTATACATCACAGGGACTTAATAAAAGGCTGGTGATTAAAATTAATTGAATGCTTATCAAGCAATTTATCTGTATATGATGTCAATCAAAAAACTTGGATTGACATGTAGACAGCTGATTTGGCATAAGAGGGAATGTTACATAATATGCTACCTACAGTGGAGTCAGGAAGGTCTGAGATAAAGGTTTAACACTAATATGCACTGCCTATGTGACTTTTGGACAAATTATTTAACCTCTCAGTGCCTCTGGTACTACTCTGAAAGTTGCAGAGAGGGTGCTGATTAGCATTAGCTAACGTAGTTTTCTAATTGAGTTCCTTTTCCCCATTAAATCATTTGTCTACTCCCTTTCTCCCCAAATGATCCCATATGATCTAGACCAGGAGAGCATCATAAAGGTCACTTAATACTATTATCTTATTTTACAGAAAAGGAAACTGAGGCACTTTGAGGTTTAGTACTTAAGCCAAGATTGAACAAATGGTACAGAACAGAACTGGGCCTCAGGTTCAGGCTTTTTTATTTAAGGTCCAGTGCAGCATTGACCATCCTGCTCATACTTATTTGCCCACTTTCTCTTTCACATCCTTCCCTCCCCCAAATCTGTGGGCAGTCCAATAGATCCAGTCTTAGAGTGGGAATAGTCATTTTCATTTTAAGCAGATTATAAATCTAGAGTAGGCCTGTGACATAAAAGACAAATGAAGACTGATTAATGGCCTATGCCTGAAAGAGAGAGGAGAGAAAGCCAAATAGGTTTGAAAGTTTAAAAGAGCCTGATAGAATATCTTTTAATCTTATGAGATGAGAAAACAAAGCAGAAAAAAGTAATTAAAATAATGGAACTAGAAATTCTGAATAGCTTTTCTAAGTGTCTGCCACTAATTCAACATAGATGAATGGAGGAGGTGAATATCCCAAATGGCTTTCATGAATGCTGCTGAAAATGTTAACTTTGAAGGCAATACTGAGCAATTTAGATAACAAGTCTTGACCCTATCTGAATGAAGGCAAACAATGGAAAATGAAAGCGCATGAAGTTGAAGTCAGAGGACCTGGGCTTAACTTCTTCCTCTATTATTAACCTACTTAACTCTGAGACACCTTAGTTATAAAATGGGGGATGTTAACATGGGTATTACCTACCTGTCAAAGATACCTGGGGGTTTCTCCCTGAAAACACACACACACACACACACACACACACACACACACACACACACACACACACACACACACACACCCCACCACCACCACCACCACCACCACCACTACCACCACCACCACCCTACTCTCTACCACAACACACCATACCACACCAAAGACCCAATATTCTTCCAGTGAATCTAGATGGCTATAAGTCACGGAATATTGCAGTTTCTGAGAAATTGAAATTGTGGAGCATCCAAAAGCAATGGAGGAAATTAAGATAAAAACTTAACCAGTTTGTAACACATTTTACTAATGATCAATTGCATGCAAGAAAAAATATAAAAATTGTCATCCAAAAGCCAAAGAAACAAAAAAAGGAGGTGGGCTCAGTGTCAAAGCAAAGGCAAGAGACCCAGAAGAAAGCCCCCAGGAAGTTAAGTGTACTGCCTACATCTCCCCATGGGTGATTTATGATTAGTCAACGACAAGAGTTGCTTAAGATGAGAAGGCAAGGCTGAGCTGGTATGTCCACAGTAATGGGATCATAGATACACTGGAAAAAGGAAGTACTCCCTGACTTACAGCATCTTTGTCAACCAACTATTCAGTTTTTATTGTGCACCTAGCCTACTATGTGCCAGACACCATGCTAAGTGCTCAGGATAAAAAAAAAAAGCAAAAACACAAATGAAAATCAAAAACCAATCCCTGCGGGGCGGCCAGGTAGCACAGCGAGTAAGAGCACCAGCTCCAGTGTTGGAATGACCTGGAGATTGAATCCCAGGCTCAGACACTTAGCACCCACCCAGAAACACCTGGCTGTGTAACCTTGAGCAAGTTACTTAACCCCAATTGCTTAGGGGTGGCCAGGTGGCTCAGCGAGTAAGAGCACTGGCTCCAGTGTTGGGATGACCTAGATCAAATCTGGGCTCAGATACTCAGCACCACACCCAGAAATAACTGGCTGTGTAACCTAGAGCAAGTTACTTAACCCCGATTGCTTTAATCCCTGCTCCCAAGACACTCATGGTAGGAGGAAAGTACTTCATAAAACTTAAAACATTTTAGAAATATGATCTATGATCATTACTTAGAAACAAAGGTTGGATAAACTAGTCTCAAGAGTGGTAAATAGTAATGTTGACAGGAAGTAAACACAGGAATCATAACTCAGGGTACAGAATGTATCCCATCACATCACATCACATTCCTTTTTAATGAATCATTATTTCAGGAAACAGACGTAGCGGAAGAGCGTATGTCCAAAGAAATAAACAAAGAAAAATAAGAGGAAGAGAGGAGGGGGTAAAAAAAAGATCTATAAATGCAATTATATAGGGATGGGAAGGAGCAAGGAGCTCAACTTTCTTTGGCAGAAGGCTTGGCTTTCATGAGGGACAAAGAGGGAATAGACAGATTTATAACCCCAGAACGGGAGAATAGAATACAGAATGGCTTAAATAGGGATATAAATAATGAGGAACACAAAATAAATGAATGCTTCTGGGAAAAGTGTTCCACAAAGGAATTTTCCTTAAATTAAAAAGTTAGATGGGAAAATAGAGTGAAGGCTTAGTATAATGCCTGGCACATAGAAAGAACTTATATAAATTCTTGTTGACTTGATTTTACTTGAAGGGATAATATTGAAATACTCTAATCTGAGCATGGAGAAAAAAGGGTCAGAAAAGCTGGGCATTGGTAGTAAATAATTAAAGCAAAGATTGATAAATTCATAATTTATGTAAATTCAAGGAGCTTTGGATATGGCAGGTAAATGGGACCAGGACACTGTGAGAATAGACTATGATTATAATGTAGGAACAACTAATCATGGGAACAAAGTGCAGATAACTTTGTGAAAGAGAATGAAACCAATCAAACAACATACCATTATTTTGAGAATATAGCTACAGGAATCTTTAAAGGACAAAATTGAGAGTTCTTTTTTTTGAAGCCTAACAAAATCCATAAACTTTTAACTAAATGGATAAAAAGAAAGAAAGAGTAAATTATCAAAATTTCCAAAATGAACAAGGAGACTTCACAATGAAAAGAAACTTTTTTATGTAATCAAAGTTAAGTATATACAACTATATGCACAAAACCCCAAGAATTTGAGGGATTCTATTATTTGGCTCCAAACCAGTTTTTGAGAGTTTATCTTTGAGGGAAGGTAAGGATGCTAAGAGGTGGAGATAGAACTAAGAAAGGAGCAAATTCCAATCAAAAGGCATGGATTATGTGAACATGACAACTCAGGAAACATGCATTATGTTCCTACTATTACAGGTTTCTAGTATTGTGCTATGAGTCAAAGTGGCCAAAATAAACAGTTCTGTTAACAAGGACTTACACTCTACTTGAAGAAACACACATGTGTGTAGAGAATTAAATAGGAAATATATATAAAATAAGTATCAAGTCATTTCAGCAGATAGGGACAATATGAACAACTGAGGAGATCAGGAAAGGCAATCTAGATCTAGATCTACACACATATGTATGCACATATACATGTATATGTGTGCATATATGCATATATACACATACACATATGGTTGGCTTTTTTCCTTTGTTTTTGAAAAGGACCAAAATTACATCATTTTATTAGATTCAAGTTATAGTGTGTCAGACTGTGGTTGATCAGACCAATATGAACTTGGAATACTCTACCACAGTTCAGGTAGAAAGAGTCTGTGTGAATATTTGGGGTGGATTTTCTAAATTTGCATGTCTCATGTTTCTTTTGGGCTACTTCAATTCTGCTTTGTTCATAGAGCACAACACCTTCTCTGATGAGGACATGGCATGGTGGGCAATCCTGTGCCTGTGTCTCCCATGTCAACCAATCAATTCCAAAGTTCTTAAGAGAGACCTTGTGAGAGTGCCCTTGTATAACTTTTTCTGACCACCACATAAGCACTTGCCTTGTTTAAGTTCTCCATAAAATAGTCTTTTAGACAAGTGTATGTTTGGCTAGAACAACATGGCCAGCCCATCAGAGTTGTATTCCCTGCAGTAGAGTTTAAATGCTTGTTACCTTCATTTTTTTCCTTCCTATTTCTTTGTAATGAAGGTAGGTGGATTTTTGGTATTCTTTCTTAGAATTTACTTTCCCAGGATCCACGACCATAATAATGTCTATTTCCCAGGCTCATGACTCATAACCATCTCCACCCTGCTTGTGCAGCATTATATAATTATAAATAATAGAAAAATTTGTGCTTAAAATTGTAACATCCACTGTAACTGTGTGATGAGTATAGTTCTGAGATAATGTAAACTTGTGAGGTTATTGTTGGCAACATCCCTTCTTTGTCTGTTGCCCTATAAAGCAAGTTGGCACTGGTCAGCAAGTGGGGAACCCTTAGGATTGAATGCATAAGCTGCAATGTTGTACATGCCTTGATTGGCCCCTATTAAGGCTTGGGGGAAATCTGTGCTTGCCTCAACTGGCTTCCATAGAGACTTGAGAGGATTTAGAGGAGTGCCCAAGTTGGCCCTGTCTTGATTGATCCCATTGAGATGTAGGGACAGTTTACACCTCTTTACACCCCATATAGAAGGGTGATTAGGAAATGCTATAGGAGTAAGTGCTCCCATTATCAGCAAACTCCCATTGAGAAGACTAGACTAGAATAAAGTAAGATTATTAAACCCTTCAAAGCCATCTTCCTGTATGACCAGATCAAGAATGAACCTGTGCTAGCAGCCCTTCCATGTGTTATCTCTCTTACACCCTTACTCCTTCTAAACTTATTCCTCTTTTTCTTTTAATTCTTTTGTCTCTCCCTGTTTTCCTGACCCATTACCTTAGATTTTGCCTTACTGACCTTCTGAGTCTTGAACCTGTAGATGATTAATTTAAGTATACATAGCCTCCATCTTTCCCCCTGACAATCATGAATTCCAAGCAACTCCTTCTATTTGCCTTATTTACTTCTACTCCCAAATTGCTCAAACCTGCCTGGTTTGCAAACCAAGGAAGCTGTGTAACCATGTTTATAGATTCCACTACAAATTTATAATCTCAGTTAAAGTTCTAACTGCAGAATAAAATTATGGCTATTCACCATTGTGAATTCACTCACATCCTCCACTCCACACATCAAAATTCCTCTGCATCTTCTTTAATCCTCTCCTCCTGTGCTCCAGTTGCTAAGGCAAAGGTTGACCTTTCCTTTGCTTACCCCCTTTCCCATTTCTCCCTATTTGTCCATCTGACCTGTTTCCCTCTCAATAATTTCCCTCTGTTTTTCTTAGTTCAATCTCTCCTTATCTATAGTCTCCTATAACATGCTTAGGTCTTTTTCATCTTTTACTTGAGAAAACCTTACTATCTTCTTGTCTAGGGTGGAATGAGAGTAACCAGCTCTAGAGAGGGTAGCCAGGGTGAGGTATCATCTGGAAAAAATATAGTTTCCATTATGGCAAGACTAAGAAAAGAGTGTGAGAGGAAGAGGCTTAGGATGAAAAATAGATTGTTCATTATGGCAGTTTCCAAAATGCAAATTGGAAAGAAAGGACAATGCATAGTAGCACTTTGGAAGGGATCAGAGTGCAGTGGATGGGAATCAGAGTGGCAGGAGAGAAGCATTCTGGGAAAAAGAATTACATAGAAACAGAATTGGCTTACTTAGATTGGGTAGAGCTCTAAGCTAACTACTGATTTCTTAATATTAGTTCCAACCATTAGACAAGTATTGGAATCCAGACTTTCTGAGTCTAAATTTAGTACTTTTGCTACTATGCCATGGTGCTACTTTAAAGAAATATAAAATTAACTTTGCAAACCAGGCAAGAAGTATTCATTAAGTGGACCAGAGAGACTGCTGTGGTTAAGTGCCTTTATTTTGAATTCTGGCTTTGTTGCTTACTGGCTATATAACTTGGACAACTGTCTAAACTCTGTGAGCTACATTTTCTGGGCTTAACATTCTGAATGACAGATTCAGAAGATTGTATACAAATCTGAATTTCAAAGATTTCAGAACTCAGAAAAACAACTTTTTTGCAAGGTTTATCAAAATTTACTGTCTTCTAATTGAGTATGATTACCTTTCCCACATCTGCCAGAGTGTGGCAGTGGTTGTTTAAAAATTTCCAGATCATTTGCCTTTGCCATTTAAAAAATAATATCATTTAAATTTGTTCCAAATACCATGGCTAAATTGAGCTTAACCATAAAGGTCACTATTGATATAGGCAAACTATATAATACTCATATAACTCTACCAGAATTGGTAGGTAACCAAGGAAGTAAATACCAATTAGCAGTGGATGAAAGAATAAATGTGGGACTTCAATAAAAAAAACTCCTCCAAGACAAAAAAATGAGAATTTCTTTTCCTGTTTTCATTACCACATTTGTTGCAATCCGTATATATTTAAAACCAAGAGCTCTCATTATTTGTCATGGAAATAGGCTGGAATCCTTTAATAAATTTGAGGTGTGTGTGTGTGTGTGTATGAGAATATGCATATCCTTTGTCACCAAATCTATTGACCGAGTGCTACAAATGCTTGCTATCTCATTAAAGCAAGTGAGCAAGAAAGAAAGAAAGAAAGAAAGAGAAAGAAAGAAAGAGAAAGAGAGAAAGAAAGAAAAAGAGAAAGAGAGAAAGAGAGAGAGAAAGAAAAAGAGAAAGAGAGAGAGAAAGAAAGAAAAAGAGAAAGAGAGAGAGAAAGAAAAAAGAGAAAGAGAGAGAGAAAGAAAGAAAGAAAGAAAGAAAGAAAGAAAGAGAGAGAGAAAGAAAGAAAGAAAGAAAGAAAAAGAAAGAACGAACTTGGGGAATAACCATAGATAAAGAAGAAACAAAATTACCCACTTTTTGTTGTTCACTGCTTTAAGGACCCATCATTTCATTGGTACAAATAATCTCTTTACTAACAAAGCTGTCAACCTCTTGATGTATCAGCATACCCAGCATACCAGTGTTTGTAAGTTACTGTGTCTAGACATAATGTGGCACTGAGCAACAAGCTTCTGATGATGCGCATATCTTTGGCAGTTTGATGCTTAGCTGCATGGAGTATTGCTGTACCCATACTCATAGTCTTTTAAAATGGTTAGGATCTGCCAGAGTCTGTGGCCTGTGGCCTGTGGCCTTTGCCCTGGAGAATCCAGGGTCAACATCATACTATGATGAAATAAATATCTGAACAAGAATCACATTCAACGAAACTTTTTGAAATGATGAAATTAGAGTTAAAAAATGATAGAAATGTTGAAATATAGCATCATGGCAAGGAGAAGGAGAAATGTATTATTTTTCTCTCTACAGATGCAATTTCTATAAAATAATTAACCAAAAGTTAAGTAGAGGAAATACCTGGGGTAAAAATTGTCTGAACTGGTCATCTGCTTCATGCAGATAAAGTGTTCCACAAAAATGGAATATATTCTCCTTATTGAAACTCTTTGGACTCTCACACAACTTGTTATGGTGGAAAACTTGCATTTATGTACCTTTATTACATTTGAATCTCACAGCAACTGTCTTTGGTAGATAACAATAATAGTCAATATTTAAAAAACACTGCTTACATCATTGGATTTGATCCACACTATATCCTATGCGGTACGCAAGTACAAGTAGTATCCTCTCCATTTCAAAAATGAGGCAAAAGACACTCAACAAGAATAAATGATTTGTACAAGGTCATTGAACTAAGTAGCAGAACAGGCATTCAAATCATGTCTCTTGACTCTAAGACTATTATTCTTTCTTCTGTACTATGCTTCTTTTTTTAAAAAAAAGAAGTATAAATTCAACTTGGTAACAAACTAGAAAGTAATCAGAACACATCATGACTCTCCTATTCATTCATCTGTTCAGCGAAATATTTGTTGAGCATATGCTATACACATATGCTATTGCTATGAACTGAAGGAAACTTGATGGTGATATTACAGGGGAATATGGAGCTGGGGGACTGCCCTGGGTTTCAATCTTCCTTTCTCTAACTAACTATGCAACTTTGGATAAGCCACTGTCTTTCTGGGCTGATTTTTCTCATTTGTAAAAGGAGTTGGATGACATGAATTTTCTACTAAATGGCACCTTTGTGAAACATATACATGTCAATATGAAACTTTTTAATTGTGTCAAGATCACAGGTACAGTCAAGTGTGTAACAGTGCAGAGGATAACTTTTTTTACATTGTGATTGGATGTAGTGATGGGGTCATGGAGGACTTTTTAGAGGAGTTGTGCCTTAAAGCTAGCTGGCGTGGATATGCTGGGAGGAGGATGAGAGAGGTATATCTTTCTAGTAAGGTCATATTGTGAACAAAAGTGAAAATTGGACAAGAATAATGCTTTCTTGGAGTTGCTCTAAGGAGAGCAGAAGCTAGAATTAAAAAATTTTATTTGGATTAGAGAGAGAAAAATGTGACATGATAGTATTGAATGCCTGGAAAATCAGACTGAGAAGTTTGAACTTAATCCTTTTGAGAAAGGGAATGGCATGAATTTAAGGTTAATTTGGGGCTAGAATCAAATAACCTGCAAATTGGAGGAGATTTTAAAGGTCATCTGAATGAGGAACCCCTCTACTGCAACATACCCTATAGTTATCAAACCTTTGCTTGGAGATCTCCAATGAGGGGGATCCTGCTGCCTCCAGAGGTAGTTCATTCTACTTTTGGCAAGTTCTATTTAGTAGAAAGCTTTTCTTTACATCAAACCTAAATGGTTATCTCTGAAACTTCTCATTATTTCTAGTTTTTCCCTGGGACAAAGCAAAATAAATACAATCCATCTTCCACATGGTGGCTATCCAGCTATTTGAAGACAGGTATTATGTACTGCACAATTGTTGTTGTTGAGTCATTCAGTTGTGTTTGACCCTTTGTGACTCCGTGAACCATAGCATGCCTCAGACATCCCGATTTCCTCATACGGAATATTTTTAAGGCTTGGCACCATGATGGTCACCTGCTCTGGACACTTTCCAGCTTATGAATTCCATTCCTAAAATGGGATTCCTAAAACAGAATTCAATACTCTGAATGTAATGAAAATTCTTTGGGTGTGGTTATTACTCAATCATTTTTACTAGCCCCTGTCTCACCATCTTGTCTGTAAGAAAAAAAAAAGTGAAACTTTGTGAAATGCTTCATTAAAATCCAGGTAAACTCTATTAAATTCCTTAATCTATGGGCTCGTTGTCTATATTCTCCCTCCCTCCCTGCCTCTACCTAATGTCCAGTACTAGAACTGTGATCAAATCAGCTTCCAGTGATTTTTGGAAGGAGCGTGTCAATCTACTGTGGTACCTTTCGCCACCCCTGTACCATTCCAGAATAACGTAATCCTGCCTGGCCGCCACTCCACTATGTTGATTTTCCTCCCTGTATTAGAATGTACATTCCTTAAGTCAAAGACTATCTTTTCTTTTGTATTCATATTCCCAGCACTAGATACTGTATTTAGCATGTAGTAAAGGTTAAGAAAATTCTAAAAAAAACCCCAATTAATTAATAAAATTAATAAAAACATAATGAAGTTAGTAGCATATTCTCAATGATGTTGTGTTGGCTATTTATGATCACAGCATCCATTCTTTTTAAGTTTTTCACCATCCCCTAGACAGATTTTGGAATTTTATCTGGAGGCCTATAGTTAATAGATTCTACTCCCCTCCCCCTTTTGATGGGCAACTAACATTTATCCAATACCGCTCATCCTATCCCTAAGCTTTGAACAACTGGAAGTGATTCAGCAACAAAATAGTTTGCTTCGTTCAGTGCCCTAAGGAGATAATTGGACTGGGCTCAGATACTTGAATTCATAAAAAAAAAAAAAGCCAGGTGTTTCCTTATTTATTTCTGTAGCATATTCTTTGATTCCCTCTTCTAACTCTCACTGGACCATTGGGTCCCCAGAGATCAGCTAGGTGCTTGTCCCTTCATTGTTCTTAGAGAACCTTGAAATATTGATATCTCTAATATTAGAGCTCATGAACTCCCACCAGCATTTTTCCTCCTATGAATATACTCAGTCAGCCTTAATTAGATTTCAGAAAAAGGATATTTACTAAGGTGGAACTATTAGTGTTAAGCATCTGAAAGTCTGTGATGTACTGTCACAAATATACATTCAGAATCAAGCTTAGAACAGAAGTAAAAAAGGGTAACTAATGCTCCTGGGATTTCTCTTTTTTTCTAGAGACCTCAATATATTCCTCATAAGCATGGTATAGCTTTGTGTTGGTCTCTTTATAATCCTATTCCTCCTCCTCCTCATCTATAAATATCTCATTTAACTCCCAGGACAACCCTGGTAAAAATTCCACTATTATCCCTATTTTATGGATGAGGAAACTGAGGCAGACAGGTTAGGTGACTTACTTAGGTTTACTCGTCTAGTAAGTGTCTGAGATCAGATTTAAACTCATGTCTTCCTGATTTCAGGTCCAGTGCTCTCTATCTACTCTCACACCTAGCTCCCTCCTTGTAGAGTATAGACACTTGGTTCCTGAGATTTCAGATACTTCCTCCTGTCACTGATATGTTGGGAATGCTACTAGGATGATAATGTATCCCAATTTTTCACATGATGAATGTCTCAAGGGTCACTTCTAGTTAAAGATGATGGTGGAGTGGGGAGAGGAGACAGAGACATTCTCCTCTCCTCTAAGCTCTTCTCAGAGATTTGGCTGAAATGGTCCATACTATTAAGCTACCAAATATACTCAAATGCCTGATTCTAAACAAGCTTGCTGGTTTTATACAAACATCATAAGACATGACTAAATTTCAAGCAATCTGAATATTGGACGCCCACCATTATACTTGGTTTCCAAGTTCTTATTAGTCATTTTTGGTCTGTCCTTTCAAGTTCAAAGATTCTTCTTTGCAAAGAAAACAAAAGCAATAATAAGACCCAAGCAGTTCTACTTTTCTCTCTGCCATGTTATTAACATCTAAGCAGTGATCTTTTTCCTCATTTGAACCAATACTTTCCCCTGATGGTTATAAAAACATGGAAAATAATGTAACTTCCCATAGCTTTCCTTAATAGCTTCAATACGATCTTAGCCTTAGTGCATGATAAAAGCAATATTTTAGGAAGATTAATACGGCCATGGTGTGAGAAATGAATTGGAAGATGAAGAACTCCAAGTGGAAAGGTCAATTAGAATCCTCAATAATTCAAGCATAAAGTGATGAGACAATGTCTATTGCATAGTATTTCCTAAGAATGGAAAGGAAGGGATGAAGATGCATGGCATTTTGAAAGAAGAACAGGTAGTCAGATTTTAGAATTATTTTTATTTGTCACTTATTCCCTTGATCACAGTATTTCTTGTTTTAATTATAAACTAATGGAACAGTAGGATATTGACAGCCTGTAAGGGTTATGGGATTGAAAGATCTTCCATGCCCCATTGGACTTGCTGACGTAGCAGGAAGGGGTGGGGTAAGAGGAAGCAGAAGCCAAGCTAGAGTTCTTGCAGTGGCTAGCAGTGGCAGCGACAGTGGCAGCAGCAGCAGAGGCAGCGGCAGTGGTATCGGTAGTGCCGAGGTAGAGGTGGAGGTGCGAACCCCTTTTCTGAACCAGCCAGAATTTATGCTAAGGGATCCTGCTGAGGACTGCCAGGAGCTGGAGCTGCTAGGAGCATGCTTCCTGGATGCTGAGTAGTTGCTGTGAGTGGGGAGAGGAAGACCTTTGCCTGAGGTAGCCTGTTCTGTTTTAAAGGCTTGAGAATGTGGGTGCTTTCTACTTTATCTACCTGTGCCAATTTCATAACTACTCTGATGGCTTTGACTTTCTGGTTTTGGGACTCAGTCATTTGGTAATTTAATGAATGTTCTAGCTTTATCCCCCATATAGAGAGACTGATATGTTTTGTGATTAATAACCACATCAGCATATTTATAATTGCCTTAGGCATTGTGAATATTGCATTGCTGATACACAGCCTTGCTGCCATGGAAAATAAGATGGATTTGGGTTTACATGATTAATGTTCAAATATTGGCTCTAGCTCATGCAACATGGAGCAAGTTCTTTGTACCTCTGAGTTTTAATTTCTTCTCCAAAATCAAGAATGTTGAATTTGAGTCCAAAAACCCAGGCTCAAAGTCTGACTGTGTCACTTACATCTTGTGTGATCTTGGGCAACTTTCTTAATTCCTCTAGACCTTAGTTTCTTTATCTGTAAAATGAAAACTTTGGACAATCTGATGTCTAGGCTTCTTTTTAGTTCTAAATTCTATGAAATGAATGTAATTTGTTTTCACTAATACTAACTATTTGAACAAGTAGTTCCCTCTCTTAGTCATCGCAATTCTCAGTGTAGTTGTTGTTCAGTCGTTTCAGTCATGTCCAACATTTTGTGACCCCATTTGGGTTTTTTTGGCAAAGATACCAAAGTGGTACACCATTTCCTTCTCTGGCTTATTTTACAGATGAGGAAACTGAGGCAAACATGGTTAAGTGATTTACCCAGGGTCGCACAACTTGTAAGTGTGACCACATTTGAACTCAAGTCTTCCTGACTCCAGTCCTAGAGTTCTATTTAAACTGCTTCACCTAGCTGCTACTTACAGTGTATACTGAGTTGGAATTCAATCCAAAGCCAGGCCAATTAAAATGAACACATTCCCAGGAGATATTTGGAGGTGTATAACAATCAGAAGAAACTCAATTAGAGATGGCAAACCATTTAGAGAACATAGACATGCATTAAAAACAATCCTCTTATTGGAGTTTTATACCTTCTAGTTAATTCTGTAATAACATTGTTCAAAATAATATGGTGCTAGAGAGTCTCTAACAGCAATTGAGATTTGCGAATCTCTTTGTTTTTACTGTGTGTGCTGTGAGTAATTTTACAGACCACTAATTGCAATGCCACAACGAACAGCACAATTTCTAAGGGGAGTGAAGTTGCTACTATCTTCCAACTAATTACCCAACAAATTTAATTTCACAGTACAGAGAGCCTGAATAGCCACTGTTTACTAAAATTAACATTATAAATAATTGAACTGAATATTTAAAGAACCAACATTTAGTATCGTCAATTAAGTCTGGTGTAAATGTTCACAAATGTAATTCAGAGTTGAGAACCATCTGTTGGGTGATTTTATTGAGACAATCCACCACTGAGAGCACATTGTGGTAGCAGCTGACAGAGGCCAGGACTCTATCCTTGGATCAATCATTGAGCCATCTGAAGTGTCAAGTGGTCTGAAATCAGAAAATTCAAATCGTTGGGTTGTAGAGAGACTATCTAGTTATTCCTGTCATTTTAATGCATTTATTGAATTTTCATATTTATCGGGTGCAATTATGAGATCAATATAAAAGGCCTTGTGTGATATATAAATTTCATCCTTTATAGACAAAGGCCACCTGAACACATAAGCAATGAAGATAGCACTTCTAGTTCTCCACCCTGTAACTGGACCAGGTTTGAATGGGACAACCATTGAAGACATCACTGTCACAGAATATAAAGCCAAGAAGGGGACTTAGAGATCTTAGCATCTAATCCCTTTATCTTGAAAAAGTGATACTGTTGGCCAGAAAGTTCAAGTTACTTGGCTCAGATCATACGAGTAATCCATTATCAAAGTCAGACTATAAACCCAAATTTGGCAGTCCTGGTTCATAAAGAGCTGCAGAGGACCAACCTATACAATAATAGCACAACACACTAATTTAACATCCTCTCATACTTGTCAAACATACATTCATTTTTCTATCAAGTTCCATTTTCCCCCCAAATAGAGAGCAGCCAGTCAGTCTACTAAATTTATTGAACAACTTGACTTGGGTTCAATTTAAATTCTTCTTTCAAATAGGCATTGCACTTTGTGCTTCTTAAAATAACTCCCCATCCCCCTTTGCATTAAATGGTAATGCATGGGCAAGATCAGGTTTTGATTCAGGGTCGTTGCTATTAAATTAATAAAATGACCTTCAATGCAATTTAATTCAAGGAGCACTCATTAAGCACCCGTTAGGTACAAGACACAATACTAGGCACTGTATTAGGCACTAGGGGATACAAAGACAAAATGGAAAACATTTCTTGTTCTTAGAAAGCTTGCATTGCATTGGACCTTAGTATAAGTTTAATAAAATGAGAGAAAATTTGAATCGGTATTTCACCTCAACTTATTTGGTTTATAATTTGTTGTTGTTTTTTTCAAGTAGGATGATTTTTTTTGCTTTCTTATAGAAATTGATTTAATGAAACCAGTCAGTCAATAAATGTTGAGTAAATAAGGATTTAAGTGCCTATGTGTCAGGCATTACTCTAGGCACTAAGAAAGAAAAAATCAAAACCACCTCTGTTCTTGGAAAATGTACATTCTCCTGGGAGGAAAATACAAAATATATACAAAGTGTCTATGAAGATGAGGCAATTCAGTGCAGTTGAAAGAGGGTTGGATTTTAAATCAGAGGAGTCAGAAAACTTAGGTTTAAATACTGGCTCTGACACTTATTATCTGTGTGACCTTGGGCAAGGCACTTAACTATTTTGAAGCTCACTTCTCCATCTGTAAAATTTGAAAGTTGCACTAGATGACCTCTAAGATACTTCTCAGCTTTGAACTGATGATCTTATGATTCTAATTTCAGAGGACAGGGTTGGGATTGGGCAGGTCTAAAAACTAGAGGGAGATCTTGGCATTTTTCAAGGCTGTGTTAAAACAGCCTTGTTTTACTTTTATCATGATCATCATTTATTTATTTATTTTATCCTGAAAAATCATTATTTGTCTTGAGCCTTACACTAGCCCTGCAAGATAGGTGCTGAAGGAAATATTATTTGGATTTAATTATGAGGGATGTGAGATTGAGAGGCAGGGGTATGCTAGAGTTAGTTTGACTCAGTTTGTGAGTCTACTGTCAAATTTTCAGTGTGAGAAATTATACCTGTAATGTTAATGGGATATAAGATCTTCCCTGTGCATTAATAGGCCTCATGTGTAGCCCATTAAGGGAAGCTTGATTAGGGGAGCCTTGTTTCTCAGGAAGTCCCACAACTTTTGTTACTTTGCAATTAGGCAGCAGGTTACTACAATTGTGATGCCCTTGACCCTGAAGAAGTGTATACATACTCTAAAGTTATATTTTGCTTTGGGGCTCACTCATTGAAAGAGTGTTCTTGTAATTTGAGCAGATGAGACTCTGGGTAGCTGTTAAGGAGCCCCCTGGCTTTGATAAACCCAGTTATTGTTGCTTCTTTCTCTCTGGTAACTATGTATGTATTGCCTTGATCAGAGAGATAGATCTGTCTGTTGATCTGTGCTAATTTCTCAGACAGTTAGAAGCCCTATCTGATGGTCTTTAATTCTCTTCTTGTATTTTTTCTATTTTTTTTTGTTTTCATTTTCTCTGAAGTTCAGGGTGCTGATTTTCCCCCTGAACTAATTAATGTAATTAAAAAAGATTGTTGACCCCTTGAACAGCTATTTTTCCTGATAAAGCATATCTAAGAACCTGTGCTAGCAGCCATCCTGGTATGCCAGTGTGGTTGCTGCTACAACACTTCAGAAATTGAGTTTGATTGATTTTTTATTCTCTAGACTTAAGAAAATGATGGAGAAATGCTAATGTAAAGTAAGCTTTAAAATGTCATATGCATACATTTTTAGAGGAACCAGTAGTAACACTTTTACCAGTATACCACTCAGTTGAGAGCTCAGCTAGAAAATGTTAGATGCAGACTTTCAACATGTGTTCTTGCCACCATATCCCAAATTTTAGCCATTTCTCTCCTTTTCTTCTTTCTTTTCTCTTTCTCCTCCTCCTACCCCTTCTTTTCTTGTCCTCTTCCTTCTTCTCGTCCTTGTCCTTCTCCCTCTCCTCCTCTTCCTCCTCCTCCTTCTTCATTTCCCTGTCATACCTGGAAGATGAAAGTCTGGACATTTCTGTTAATTTTATTCTTATCGTAATTGTTTTAATATCTGAAAAATCTTACGAGATTGACTTACTCTTTGCTATATTTTCCATCTACAAAATTAAAGTGAGAGATAATGAGACTTTTTATTCCCCATTGTGACATTAGAAGTTATGGATGAGAAAACAATCTGCTGATTTCCTTTTCTTATTGCAGAAATCGCTGGATTCTCTACTCTTGTGTCAACCTAAAAAGGGCTTCTTTCCATCGGTTACTACCACCATGGTCTCTAATCTACAGACTGGAGAACTGACTAGAAGCCAGATTTAGGTACCAAAAAAGGTGCCAGTGATAAATATAGCAACAAATTTCAAAGTAACTTGCACATTATTCAGCCCCTACATACTGCTTCAGTATTTTCTCCTTATATCCTTTTCTTAGCTGACTACATCCTCTTTGCCCACACCAAAAGTTCCAGACCATGAGTTCATTATTTACCTACTCAGGAAATATTAGCAAAAAGAATACATACATATTAATGTGATTTACTCACTTTATTATAGCTCTTGATTTTATGATCTGTTGGACTTCTGATCCTGGCCCTCTTTGATCTCTGAAACCTGGTTATTCCATTCCACATTGTCAAATCCTTGCATTTAGATTTTTATCTTACCCTTGACCATGGTCAATCACTGACTTCCTGGCCCCTGGTTTTATCTCTTTTCTTCTGACCATTATGGTCTGCACCCAAGTGCCTAAATGCCTCCTGGTCTTAGACCTCCATCTTGCCATCATCCACATATTGATTATGACATATAGATATTTCATTACAGCATAACTCTTGAAAAGTCATTTTCCTATGTGGCACTGGTTTGTGAGATGGTGGTTTTCTTTGATTACAGTGTTTATTTGTGCAAAGGATCATTCAAACAGCTATCAGTAGAATTTTGGAATGGATGATGAGAGATTCAACTTAGAATTTTTGTTAATAGCAAGAGGTATGTCTAATTGCTCACATATTGTGTTGGAGACTTTTCCATAGCTGACAAATTGTTATGAAATTTCTATTAGCTCCCATAAGAAACACCTTCAAATTTTCAAGTTTTGTTATGAGAGATGCACTATACTGTTCTTTCTATTTTGAGACGTTTCTCAGGATCAGCTGTATGTTGGTAATTTTCTGGGCCCCCATTAATATTTAATGATTAATTGAAGTATAAGGGTTAACCAGGCAACTCCTCAAAATGATGCTAATTACCAGAAGCAGTCGATCTGTTTTATGGTTCCAATCTAATACTGCAAAATATAGGATTCTGAGATTCCTGACTTTTTCAGGATGTTTTTCATGGTATTGGTGATTATTTTTTAAGCTTAAGCATGTGTTTTATAAGTGATTAGGCATGACATTTTATAACTTTCAGTTTGCAAGGTAAAGGATGATTATTTATTTGAGAGTCATTAAATAATTACTATATGCGAGGATCTGTAATAAGTTCTAGAGATGAACAAATCCTACTCTTGGGGACCTTGGAATATGGCAGATAAATGATATGTACCCAATAATGGGTACTAATTAGAACATAAGTGAATGGAATATATCCCCCAAAAGTGTGATGAGACATTCTAGGAGGGAAAGATCACTGTAGTATTGTTGAGAGTGAGGAGATGAGTGACATGGTAGGGTAAGGTCAGGAAAGGTTCAGTGGAAGAGCTAGCACTTGGAACATGCCTTATAGGATGGGGAGGAGAGGGGTTACTACCCCTCTCCTCCCCATCCTATAAGGCTGAAACTTATAAAATGTCAGGTCTTATCACTTATAAAACACATGCTTAAGCTTAACCATAATTTTGAGCTGAACCTTTGGCCCAGATCTCTCATTTCTTCTGAAAAACAGAATAGCAGAGAACATGGGAGTCCTGAAACTGGAGTGAATAGAAAACTCATTTTTTATGAGTAAAGAAACAATCAGAAACCTATTTTCTTTCCACCTCTTCTTCTTTTTCTTCTCTTTCTCCATTGCTTCTGATCTACTGATGGAAGAACTGTATGCTTTTTTCTTTCTCTTCTATATATTCCTCTTCCTCCTTTTCTTTTTTCTATTATTTTTTCTGTTTTCCTCTTTCCCTTATTCCTCAGCCCCCCTCTTTTTTATCTTTTCTTCCCCTTCATTCTCTTCTCCATTCTTTTTCTCCTCTTGCTCCTAGTAGAATTGCTTTGTACTTACTTTGTGTATATTTTGTTTGTTGTGTGGCTTTTAGCAGGGATGTGATGATAAATGTTTAACAAAGGGGAAAACGTATGATTGATAGACTTTTTTTTTTAAGCAATCAGGGTTAAGTAACTTGCTCAAGGTTACACGGCCAGTTATTTCTGGGTGTGGTGCTGAGTATCTGAGCCTGGATTTGATCCAGATCATCCCGACACTGGAGCCGGTGCTCTTACTCGCTGAGCCACCTGGCCGCCCCTAAGCAATTGGGGTTAAGTAACTTGCTCAAGGTTACACAGCCAGGTGTTTCTGGGTGGGTGCTAAGTGTCTGAGCCCAGGATTCGATCTCCAGGTCTTCTCAACACTGGAGCCAGTGCTCTTACTAGCTGTGCTACCTGGCCGCCCCTGATTGATAGACTTTTAAATTTAACTTGCCTTACTAAATTTTTTGCCACCATTTCCTTAAGCCTGGGCAATCTGCAAAACAAAGCAAACACTGATATATAGCATTTGCTGGTTTCTGAGGTGTAAATGATCATGGTGAAAATTTAACAATTGACTCTCATAAGCCAGTTCAAGCTGGCTTCAGCATACCATTGGATGTCCATCAAGGAACACTGATCTCTGAAGAACAGAAATTGAGAATCATCCAGTGAAGGACAAGGAGAGGCAAAAGGTAGATATGACGAAATTGTAACACATTTTCAAACAAGCATTTTAGAAGTAGAATTGATATAAAATAATGTCATCAAAGAAATGCATAACTAAAAAAGAAAGGGTGATAACATAGAAAGAGTAAAGGAAAATCACTGTATAGCCCACATGCTCTATTGGTGCCCTCATGGCATCAAGAGAATTCAAGCAAGATCCCTGTCATGTTAGATAGACAACTTGCAGCAAATACATATCATGGAAAGAGACAAGTAAGAGTTGCATGAAATGGGAAGATATGGAGGGGTTGTAACTTATTTTATTACTGGGAATACACATATTGTTGAAATCATGGATTCATTGGAGTCCTGGTGTATGTACTTTATAATTTCTCATTTGAGTACATGCTATTTCCCTATAGTAAAATTTAAGATCCTTGAGGGCAGGGATTTATTTTTTGTCTTTGTTTCAACAGCACCTTGCATGTAGTAGGCATTTAATAAATGATCCTTGTCCATTTTCACAAGGGTTATACATTAAAATAACAGTAGAACATATTTATTAACATTACACACTATATCCTATCAATGCAAAATGGTATAACATTAGCTTAACATAATAGCCTATAACAATCATTAGAAACTAATTTCTCAACCTAAGGGGCACTTCTTCCCACCAAGCATAAACAAATTTGACAGGTGACACAATCTCCTTAAACTTCATTATTACCTCTTCACCCTTAATGCTATAACCAAGCAAAATATCATTAATCAGCAACATAAATGATCAGTACTAATTGCCTTCCTTTAAAATGATCCTATGGCAATTTTCATTGAGTGCAAAGGTAGCCAGAAGAAACAGCTTTACTATGCTATGGTTCATGGAGTTGCAGCCATAGAAGTTATCTGCTTTCAGGGCTGTTGAGCCTCTAAAGGAAGAATCAGGGAAGATAAAGCCTGAGACTATTTCCAAGTCAAGAACAGATATTAGAAAAATTTGTGTCATCAGGTTCCCTTCATGTGCCATCTTGGCTACAGATGTTTAAGTGTATGAAATTTTTCACATTCTTTGACCACTTATATATTGCAGAAGGCCTTTTGGTCTTAGGCATATTGGTTACTTTTCTGTCTTGGATATCAAATCCTCATTAGAGATAATTGATAGAAACATTTTCTTTTCCTTAGTCTATTACTTCCCTTATGATTTCTAGGGAACTTTTCAATTGTAAGGATATATTCATTTCTCTGAATTGATCTTGCTACACTTCCATATAAAATTGGTTTGTGTTATTCTTTGAACAACTTTTCCATTAAGAATCAATGTTATATATATATATATATTCTGGTCTTTGAATAGTCATCAAATATCTTTTTCCTTTACAATTGTCATCATCTAGGTTTATTTTATTTTTCATTTATAATTCTTCTCAATTTATCCTCCCCCCACCCCCTCTTAAGAGACAGCATTGCTTCCTGGATAGAGAACTGGTCACTGAGCCTCAGGAGGCCCCCAGGCTCAAATCTTGCATCTGACACATACTGGCAGTGTGACCTGGGGCAAATTACCCAACCTCTCAGTGCCCTAGGCAACTGTCTTAAGACTAAATGACAGGAAAGATTCTGATCTACATAGGTAAAAAGTTTCCTAACTGGTAATTCCATACACCTTTGAAATGACGGATTTGGTTAAAAATTTAAAAAAGACAGGGATAGAGACAGCTAGGTGGCACAATGAATTGAGCACCAATCCTGGAGTCAAGAGGATCTGAGTTCAAATGTGACCTCAAACACATGACACATTTACTAGCTGTGTGACCTTGGGCAAATCACTTAACCCCAATTGCTCTACCTTCCCCCCTCCATCCCCCTTCAAAAGAAGAAAAAAAAAAGAGAGGGTTAAAGCACAACAAAAGCATTTCCAGAGATGAGGTAAAAGTGGTAGCATAGAATAATAAATATAAGCAAAAAGAATAGAATGAGACAAGCATCAAGTCACAGAGGAAAGAAAATAAACTGAGCCCAAAAAGAAATGGGAAAAAGAAACACAAAGAATAGGGAAATGCAGAAGTGAAAGAGTGGGAAACAAAAATGAAAGAAAATATATTTCACTTTTAGGTTAATGTTTTTTTTTTCTTCTAAGGAATTTACATTCTGAATAATGAATGTGTCGCTTTGTAGCTATCCCAGAGGAAGGACTGTTATAAAATGTTAGATCAAAGAATTGTTGTTTGTCCTGTGGCCATGTAGTTGATCAATAGACTCATATTTCTTTGAAGAGAGTGTCACAAAATGAGAACGTTGCATTTTTTTTCATGTAAATGGAGTACCTAAATGGATTTCCATAGGCCTCAAGTCATCAATGCTGCCCTTCAGATTTACTGGGAATCCATTAACCATTATGAAAATGTCAAACAGCACCAGGCACAAAATAGGGTATTACTAAGTCTACCTGTAAGTCAATAGCCTTAGTTAAAATGTGTCATTGAAATGGCAATTTTGTTTACTTTTAAATCTCTCACTGGAATTTCAGTTTTCTAATGTTGTCAGAAGAGAGATGGGAAATAGAAAAGGTGCCAAGTATATTTGCATGAGCATAGATGAAAAGGCTTCTCAGTCAAACTGATTGCAGTACAAACCTTCCATTTATATGTGATTCAAAGTGGGATTTATTGGTTAGGAATTGTTTTTTTCTTCTGATAACAGTTTGCTTGGAGGTGAACTACTTAAGGGTAGGCATAGTTTCTGTGTAATCCATCATTGTTCTCTCCTTTCACTGAATCTAGTACAGTACTTTGCCCATCACATACTGAATAAATGTATATTGATTGGATTAATTTGTTTAAAATATTTTTTAAAATTTAGGATAAGTTCTACTGGTGCCTTTTTAAAAATATCTCTTTCTATGGGAAGACCTTCTCTTCCTTACTTCTTTAATATTGAATCCACTAGTATAACAATGAAAAACAATTCAGAAAGTTTGTTTGATACATTGATGACATCTGATAATTTATGTAATATTTGACTGTAGTAGCCCACCACTTCTCTGTCATTAGGACCAAGGTATGTTTAAGTACCTATTCTCCAGGACTTCTTTTCTTTCTTCTTTTTCTCTAGAATTCCCATTGGTTTTTCCTTTTTCACTGACTTTATTGATGGTACACAACATGGAAATCTTATGCCCCCCTACTACAGGAGTGCCTTGGGGCAAGAATTATGTATTAGACTTGAGATCCCCAGAATTGGAAAATAGGTTAGGGAGGTGGATTCCCCACTTATCCAACTACTTTGGGTAGAGATAAAGATCCATGACTTTATTCTTTGGGGGCCATACAGACCATAAGGTCTACTAGATTTTGCTCTATCCATACTCAATAATCAAACTAGGAAATGAGCTTGAAAAAAACTATTAAAGGAATTCTGTTGAAAACATCAAAGGTATGAGAGAAATTATTTTGTTATTATATTAATAACCAATTATTAATTTAGGATCCAGGTTTTTCTCCTTTTTTTCCTCATTTAAGGCCCAGCCCCTGTAAAAGGTCAGTCTCTGAAGGACGTGATTGATCATTGAGATTGCCCTAGTTCTCAAAGAACATGCTCTTCAATCTTGGGTGGGAACCCAGACAACTAGGGGACCTTACTTCTATTTAGAGTGTGAACAGAATCCAGTCTGGGCAAGTTCTTACCATGGGGAAATAAGCCCCTAACCTTGTACCCCTCCATTAGAGTTTTGTTGTTACCCAGCTCATGAAGCAGAAAACCAGAGTGGTCTGGATGGAGATGGAATTCCCATGCCCAGATTGCTAAAGGTTGCTGGTCTTATGATCAAGCCACATTCTTAGCTGGTGTTGCTGAAGTCTCTTAACCCATCTCCTCATTAAATGTCCACCAATCAGGGTTGATTTTTACTTGTCAGGTGCATTCCTTTTTGTAAAAGTATTTAAGGTATTCACCATCTCTATGGATTTGTCTTTAGTTATACAGATAAACAACTGACCATCAATTTATTGATTACTGACTAGCCTAATTAATACATTGATTATTAATTTACCAGAAATTCTGTCTCTCAGTTTTTCATTCATTACAGGTAGAAGACTGTATGTCACTGTTAAAGTCACAGGATATAGCCTGACTTTCTATGTATCCCAAGATGCTCTTCAAAGGACCATCTGACACTTTCTTTAACACTTTTTTGTAATAATAATATTTGGAAGGTTTCTGCAGTTGACAGGTCAGATTTGTCACAGATACATTGGGAGTAGGAGCACAGAAGACCATGTCTATGAACTTCCCATTTAATTCAGGTATGACCTTGCCCTTAGCTTTAGCAGCACCAGTGAAGGGAGGGATGTTATTTTCAGCAGTGCTACTTCAATCACACCACAACTTGCCAGAAGGATTAAGTGCTCTCTTCTGGGTATCAGTACTGGCATGAATTATGTTCATGAGTCTCTCCATAAAGCCCAAGTTGTTATGAATTACATTGGGTCAGGGGAGCCAAGTAGTCAGTGCAGGAGGCGGAAAATTGTGATATTTGTCATGGTTCCCTCTCATCACAAACATAGGTACATTAGCAGAAGTGGAAGAGATTATGACACACTTAGCTTCACTCTTCAAATGAGTCTTAGCCTTTTCCATGGTGATAAAGACAACAGTGGACTTTACTGCACTTTTGGCTCCAGGATCTTGCAGTTTCCTATACATGGAGTCATGTTCCTGGAAGATAGCAATGGTTTTCCCATTGATTACTAGCTTTCCATTCTCAATCTTGACAGTACCTTTGAACTTGGCTGGAATAATTTTGAAATATATAAATGACATAGTTGATGCTATTGAAGAGGTCCTTGATGGTCACAATATCCATTCTCTCTGAGGTGTGGCCCTGGCCACCAGGTTCCCATAATAGTCAAATCAGTTGACTCTGACTTTTACCATCTTGTTTCAAACATGGCAATTTACATTGTTACAGTCCTTGTGTATATTACTCTTTTGGTTCTACTTATTTTGCTCTACATTGGTTCGTACAAATTTTCCCATGTTTCTCTGAATTCCTTATATTTAGCATATCTTATTGCACTAGGGACTTCTTGCCTTGGTAGTTTTAGTGTTTGACTTCACAGAATATTCCATCACATTCATGTAATATAGAATATTTAGCCAATGACTAATTGATGAATACCCACTTTCATTAAAATATATAGAATCACAGAATTTGTGATTTGTGACTTCAGCAGAGTAGAATCTAAACCAAATGATGCCTGGAAAGAATCCCCATGATAACATGCTGGATAATCCTCACACAATACTCTACTAGTTACAGAAGCGTTATCATGAATACTTTGCTACATGTTGAATCTTTTCTCTATCATTGATCTCTTTGGATTTTATGACCAATAGTGGGATTGTTGGATGAAATGATAGGAATATTTTTGTGACTTTTCCCCTATAAATCAAAATTGATTTTCAGACAGCCATAAGACCTTCAGGATGATTATCAGGCCAGATAATTATACTTTCTCACAAAATATTTTAACATCATATTCTAAGATTTTGGTAATTTAGTGTAATGGTTAGATTAAGAGGCCTAGTTTAAGCCTCATGGACAAATTACTTGAATTTGAGAATCAGCCTAGCATAATGGGTAGCTCACTCATTCTGAAGTCAGGAAGGCTTACTTGCAAAACCTGTCTCAGAAACTTACTAGCTGTGTGATAGTTTACCTAATCTCCCTTAGTTTGAGTTTCCTCATCTGTAAAGTGAGGAAAAAATGTCTACAGAATTGCCCTTGTAGGGATGTTGTTATTAAGATCAAATGTTGTCACGTGTGCAAGGTATTTACAAACTACACAGCATGGTATAAACATAAGTCATCACAATCATCATTATTAATCTCAGTGAATCTTAGTTTATCTGTCAGTAAGGTTAGGATAAAAATAAAGTTCCATAAACCTCATTTCTATAAAAATTCAACAAATTTTGCTTAAATAACCACTGTATCCTAGGTAGTATACCACATTGGATGATTATTAGATTGAAAAATACTGCAGCAATGAATTATTTTGTGTTTATTTAAGTATTTTCTTGATGTTAATAGCTTCTTTGGGATAGAATACACAAAATATAATCAAAAGGCATGGACAATTTAGTACCTTTTCCTACATAATTTCAAATTGTTTTACAGAATAACGGAAAAGTCAACAATCCTTTGAGCAGTTGAATTAGCATTCTTATCTTCCCACAAAATTCCTTTTATGGAATTTTGAGTAGTTGAAAATTCAAAGAATCCTTTGAGCAATTGAATTAGCATTCTTATCTTCCCACAACTCCTTCAGTCATGAATTTTATCAATGTTTAACATTATATTTAGTATTATTTATTTTATATTGCTCTTATTATCAGAGATTTTGAATAATTCTTCACTTGGTTGTTTGGAGGATCATAGAATCACTTATTTCTAGCCAGAAAGGAACTCGGAGGTTATCTAGTCCAACTGCCTTATTTTATAAACAAGAAAATTGAGGAGGAAAGGTCCAGGCTACTGATTTACCCAAGATCTCAAAAGTAGGAGGTGGAAGATTATAGATTGGTAGGGAATTCTGAAAATTTCTGTCAAAATACAGTCAGAATTTAGATGTATTTATAGTTGGTATTTCTTTTGAACGTTATTCATGCATATACTGTTACTATGTAGTCTCTACCTCCCAGGGTGGTTATGAGCCTCAAAAGAGATGATAAAAATTGTAAAGTGCCTAGCACAATGTCTGACCATAAGTGCATCCATCCGTCCATCCGTCCATCCGTCCATCCGTCCATCCGTCCATCCATCCATCCATCCATCTATCCATCCATCCTTCCATCCATCTGTCCATCCATCCATCCATCCATTCAGCCAGCTAGCCAGCCAGCCAACCAGCCAGCTCTAACTGCCATCATCCTAGAAACTACCCCTGGGGAGAAGCACAGTAGCAACTGATTCTGGAAGTGCTTGAGCCCAGTCTTTCTTAGCAGCCACACCTACAGAAGACCCAGAAAAAAATCTCCCTTGGTACTGTTATGTGATTCAATATCAGGAATGGATATAATTTTAGTATAAATGATATTCACAAAGATACTTTGCCATCTCCTTCACCATGGTATCCTAAGAACCACCAGACCTTCCATCTGATTTATGGCTGATATGTCTTATACATGCTGTTTTGCTTTTCTATTTGAATCCCCAATGCTTATCACAATGCTGGCATGTTGTAAACATTTAATAAATGATTTTCTATCCATCTGTCTACCCATGTACTTATTAGTAATATTGTCAGAGATCTAGAAGAACTCAGCCGTTCTCCTTCCTATCTTTTAAAAAAAAATTATTTAGTAAGCTACTTTGGAATTTTTAAGGAATTAAAGTTACATTTACTTACCTAGAGTTGACAGCTTCCAGACTCTTCTCTGTTTATCTGTCCATCCATCCATCCGTCCATCCATCCATCCATCCATCCATCCATCCATCCATCCTTTTATTCATCTATCAATCCATATATACATCCATCCATTCATCCACTTGTCTATTCATCTGTCTGTTCATCTATCTGTCTGTCTCTCATTCTCCCTCTCACATGCTAATAACATTCATACTATAATACAAAGAACCCTGGTTTTGGAGCCAGAGGATTTGGGTTCAAAATCTCTCTCTGTTACTTACAATCTAGATAATGTTGCTTAAGTTATTTAGCCTCTCTGGTTCTTTATTTCCTTCTCTTTGAAAAAAAACAGGTCTTGACTAGTTACACTTTAAGATCACTTCCAGCTCATCACATGGTTCATGATCTAGCTCCAGTATTGGAACCCCTCTCCCACTCTTCAAGAATTCTTTTAATCATTGCTTGGCACCACAGCAATTACAGTTGATGGATCCTTTAGCATTCTAAAATGTCGTTCATATGGGCCTGATGAATGGAACTCATAGAGAGCAACTTATTACCTTGTTACTATCTTCACATTGATCTTTGTTTTCAATTACATGATAATCATCTTTATTTCTTCTAGTTCCAAAGATCATTCTCTTTGGAAGAAAAATAAGAATAGAATGATTTTTTTTTCCAGCTCATTGATCTCAGTTATCGTCATTCCATCTTCTACAAGAAGCAGTACATATTCTTCTTTGATCTTTCACTTCCTTCCAAGTAGCTTTAAGAAGTCTCTTGCTCTGTCTTTAGTGTTCCTTACCAATCGAACTCATTCTATGTTTAACCACTTGTGATAATATTTTTAAAGGAGAATTTTAGGTAATTTATACTATCTTAGAATTTCCTGAGAATTTATGTTAGGCTTTATAGTTTATTGTAGTACATGCTAAAGAAGTAGCTTCCTCTAATTATTATTAGTTTATTCTCAAATTGGTTAAGTACATGTTTATACATTTCCCTGTGATGTCCTATAGAAATAACTTTTGAAAGTAAAGGAGTCATATGTAAACTTCTGATCAGTTGGCCATCCAAAAAGCATTTTTAACACCTATTATGTACCTAACTCTATGGCTGAAGATAGATAAAAGGCAAAAGACAGCCAGCAAAAAGTCACAGAATCAGGGATGGAGTGTTATGTATGAGAAATAGCAAGAAGACCAGTGTCACTGGGTCATAGAGGATGTAGATTAAAGCAAAGTGTAAGAAGTCAGGAAAGGTGATGAAGGGAGTCAGATAGCAAAGACTTAAAACCCAAATAGAGTTTTATAATTTGATCATGGAGGAAAGAAGGAGCCATGAGGGTTTATTGAATAAAGAAGTGGCATGGTCAGAAGAGTGCTTCAGGAAGACCACTTTGGCAGCAGAGTGGACAGTGGTCTGGAGTGGGAAGGGACTGAAGGCAAGGAGACCAAACAGCAGGCTGTTGCAACAGTTCATTGGTTGTTTTTTGATGGTGTTTTTTGATTTATGAGGTGATGAGGGCCTGCCCAAGAGTGGTGACTCTCTGTGAATGGACAAAAAGGAATGTATGAGAGAGATGTTGTGAAGACAGAAATGACAAAACTTGGCAACAGATTGGATTTATGGGATAAGCCCTAGTGAGGAGTGAAGACCAAGAGGATGGTAGCACTCTTGATCATAATGAGGAAGTTTGGAAGAAGGGAGGGATTTGCGGGAAAGCTAATAAGTTTTGTTTTGGACATGTTGAGTTTGAAATGGCTATAGGACATCCAGTTCAAAATGCTCAATGTGCAGCTGTTGGAGAAGCAAGATTAGAGGTTAGCTATCTTCCCTGTTACTGTTGAGGGCAATGCCTTCCTCCTGGTCCCTCAGACTCACAACCTAGGTGTCAGCCTATCCTTTTTACTCTCTCTTGTCTCTCATATCCCATCTGTTGCCAAATATGTTGTCTCTTATCTTTGGAACATCTCTCAAATATGCCCCCTTCTCTCCTCTGACAATGCCACCAGTCCAGTGCAGACCCTTATCAACTCATACATAAACTATCACAATAGTCTACTGGTGAGTCTGCCTGCCTCAGGTTTCTCCACACTCCAATCCATTCTCCATTCAGGCACCAAAGTGATTTTCCTAAAGTACAGGTCCAGTCACGTCACATCCCACCCCCATTCAATAAAGTACAGTGGCCCTCTATTGCCTTCAAAATCAAATACCAAATCTTCTGTTTGGTGTTCAAAGCTCTTCACAACCCAGCCCCTTCCTACTGTTCCAGTCTTTGTATACCTTACTCTCTGCTGCATGATCTTTGATCCAGTGACATGGGCCTCATTGTTCTGTGAACAAGACAATTCATCTTTTGGTTCAGGCATTTTCTTTGACTGTCTCTTGGGGTTGAATTGTTCTCTCTCCTCAAGTTCACCTATTGACTTCTCTGCCTTCCTTTAAGTCCCAACTAAAATTCCATTTTTTTTTAAAGGACACCGTAGCCCATCCTTCTTAATTCTAGGGTCTCTCTTCTGATATTTTCTGTTTGTCTCCCACGTTAGATTGTAAGCACTTTGGGGACTGTCTTCTGCCTCTTTTTGTCTCCCGCTCTTAGCACAGTGCCTGGCATACACTTGATACATGTTTATTGATTGATTGATTGAGAGGTTAGGATGAGATAAAAAAAAAATCTAAAAGTAATCCATATAGAGATGATAATTGAATCCTTGGTAGTTGATGAGAGAGGCAAGTATGATAGTATAGAGGGAGAAGAGAAGAGGGCCTAGGCCAGGGGTGTGCTTGATCCAACTCAGATAAGCTCAAGAAACAGTGTTAAATTTGTAGCATAGGCATTTTACTTTGGGAAAATCAGCAAATACTATAAATCAAATGTTGATTTATTTTTTTGTTAAATGTCTAGACTTAAGAAAATGATTGGAAAAAAATATTAATAATGTAGGTCAGACTTAAAAGTGTGTTGTGTTCCCCCTGGAGAGCTGGTTGTTAAATATTTCGCTGTGCACCCCATGACTCAGGCAGAGCCTTGGTGGACACCCATGGATAGGTGGTATTATCCAGAGGAAGAGCCAGTCAAGGAAGTTTAAAAACAATCAGATATGTTCCCTTGGTTCCAAATCTGATCCTTTTTGCTAAACTTTGCTGTTTCGCAATTTTAATAGGAGATAAAAATGGTATTTAGAAATCACCTCGCAGCCTGTGGATATTCCAGATTATTACTCCTGATATTTTAGAGGTAATTAAAAGAAGCCTTCTGAAAACACAGTAAGGAACACTTTTCATTATATATTAGGATTCATACCAATTTTAGGAAATTATAGACCTGAGAGCCAACAATTTAGATAGATGTATGAGCATTCTGCTTGCTATTATCTTGTGACTAAAACCATTTGACACTTTTAAATGGATGGCAATTGCTCTCAGAAGGAATATTCTGCTGAGGAGCATAGGAGTGGCTTTTGAGGATACTGCTTCATTAGAGCTAAATTAATATGAGTCTGCAAAGTGTTTTTCCATCCTTAGTCGAGAAGTGCAATGTAAGTGCAAAACAGGAGAAGAGGTGAGTTATTTTTATGTGTAAATCTAGTAGAATAAGCATAATAGCATCCACTGGCAAGGAAATGTTGGAATCACAATACCCTTTAAACCTACAGTTGGAATACAATGTTTCCTGTTGTGTTAACCCCCCCTTTCCACCTATAATAGCAACTGTCCTGTCCTCTCTTAAGACAGATACCCTTTAACTTATGACAAGGATCAACTGCTTTCCTCTGAGTCAACCCTACTTGGCATCAGGGACAAAGTCTCTCTAAATTTTTGTGTACTTGAAGACAAATGTTGGATCCTATATACACTCTTAGGAAATCTGCCTGCCTCCTCATCAACTTGGTAATTGATCTCTGGCTTCTTATCTACTGTCTGATGATGATGATGATGATGAAGATTTTAATGATGTCAACTAGTATTTATATAATGCTTTAAAGTTTGCAAGGTGCTTTACATCTATTATTGATCCTCTCAACAACCATAGGAGGTGGTGCTGTAATTATCCACATTTTATAGATATGGAAAGTATGGCAGACAGAGGTTAAATGACTTGTATAGAGTCACATAGTCATAAGTGCCTGAAGTATGATTGAAACTTAGGTCTCGCTGTCTCCCAAACCCAGACCCATTGATCTTTCTGCTATTTGTCTGGATAATTACTTAACCCATACAGGGCTTCCTAAATATCTTAGTGCAGTTTTAGGCTTTAATAGCTTAACACCTATACTTTTGGAACAGCCTGTTTTGGTGTATGTAGAACTGATACATCTCTGAGAGCACCAGAAGTTCAAGTGACCTATCTCTTCCTTTGTCCAATGTCCATGGAGTTCTGTAACCAGTTATCTGAGAAAAAAATGGATTGTAATTGCAAAACCATGGACAGAATTGCATTAATAGAAGAAAGTGAAGCTATGAGAGAGACGGAGAGATACATAGAGTGAGAGAGAGAGAAACAGAGAGAAAGGAAGAGAGGACAAAGGGAGAGCAAGCCTGAGAGTGAAAGCAAGTGAGCATGAGAGAGAAAGAGAGGGAAAGAGAGAGAGACAGAGACAGAAACAGAGAGACAGAGACAGGGAGACAGAGAGAGACAGACAGAGAGAGAAGGAGAGAGAGAGAGAGAAAGAGATAGAGAGATGAAAACAGAGACAGAGATGGACAGAGACAGAGAAAGAGAGACAAGAGAGAAGTTAGAAGATACGAATTAGGTGAGCTGAGTCCTGAAATGAGAGATATAGACTAGTGTTGGCAAGACAAAAAAATTAAAAGACTTGTGGAATTGAGTGGCTGGTAGTCAGTTACTTTTTTTGCTTTCTCCTAGCCCAGTTTAACCCATTTGGCAAATTTATTGTTGTTCCCAAAGAATCTAGACTCCTTTTCCCTTACTGCAAGTGCACCCAGGGGAGGAAGGCTCATATTGAATTCCCTTTTCCAATTGCCATCTAACTATTTCCACTAGATTTTAACTGAGTTGATCAGCCCACATGCTCTGAACAAGGAAGTAGTTTTGAGCCAAGAAAAGAACATTGTGTTTGCCATCAGAAGGCCTGTGTACGAGAGCTATCTGGCTCTGTCTCTTCCTAATTTCCTAGGGAATGGTTAACATAAGATCATAGGATTTCAATGTAGGAAGAAATCTTAGAGTTCATATAGACCACTTTTCTCACTTTACTGATGAGGACATTGAAGTCTTCAGATTTTTATTAAGTTTGGCCAAGGTCTCATAGCTAGTAAATGGCAGAATTAAGATTCAAACTTGTATTTTCTAACTCCAAATGTTCTTACAGTTGGATAGGAAGGTGGGACTAAATTATGGAGGTAATTTAAAGTCAAATAGAAGAATTTAAATTTATACAGTAGTAAAACTTCTATTTTTTTCTGTAAGATTATGGTAATAAAACTTTCCCCATTTTCTCACAGGATGGTTGTAAGAGTCAAAGGTGATCATGAACATGGAAGTGCCTTGTATCAATAAAGTTCTATTTAAATGTAATCAATCATTTTTCCCAATTCCTGCACTTTGGATCTTGGGTTCAAATAAGTGAGCTTTCACTTTCTCTGCCCAGAACCAAGTCTTCCACTCCCTTAATCCTTTTCAACTCTTGCTGTCCCATGTATTTTAACTTCATCCAATAAAATATAAGCTCCTTGAGGGCAAGGGGTGTCTTGTTTGCTTATTTTTGTAGTCCAAGTGCTTAACATAATGCCCGGCACATTTTAAGCACTTAATAAGTGAGTTTTCATTCATTAATTTGTTCAATCATGTGTTTGTCTTCTAGTTGTTGGAATTAAGAGAGAGATGGTCCTGAGACAAGTCACAATGGTCTGTAGGATCACTGAAAAGCATGTACTCCATTATCAGACAGGACAATGGTTTGTCAGTCATTCAGTCAATAACCATTTTAAATGTACCAGCCACAATGCTAAGTGCTAGGAATATAAACATGAAAAAGGAAAGACCTGCCCACAGGGAGCTTACAATCTAGTAAGAGAAAACAATACACAAAAGGAAGTTAGGAAGGAGAGATGAAGGTAGTTAACCAGGGGGCCTGGTGTAGAAGTTATAGAGGTCCTAAAGTAGTCCAGCCAAGTGAGAAATGAGGACATGTATAAGCTGAGATCTTTCCTTACATGGAAGTTTTGGAACTCATGGTCCTATCCTCCAATCACAGAAGCATGGGGTAGAGTTGAGGTTGAGTAGCAATACTGAAGACATTTTGAAGGATAATGAGGTTATTATAATAGTGGACTTCCTGAGGCATGGTAGGAAAGTCAAAGAGGTCCCAAAGTTCTTATTAAGTTCTTATCCTTTTCCCATATAGTTTTGATTTCTTTCACCAGGGCTAAATATTGTGAGTTTTTCAGAGATTAGGAGGATTTGGCATATCAACATCTATTAAAACCATGATCCTTAGATTTCTATGGGTCAGATTTTATTTCTAGGTGATTGTAGGAAAGTTTTGTTTGTGGTGATGCTCAGGGCCATTAAAATATATTTAGTGAATTCCCAAAGATACTATTGGATTTTTATATGTAGTCAAATATTTGACTACTGGTTACTGTATGAAGGTTCTAGTAACCTCTTTGATTAAGATTCTAGGCCCTTAATCATATCTTTCTAGTCCTGGCAGATGCCAATATATCACACAATTTTTACCATTTTCTTACAAAATCTATATCAGCCAAGAATTCTGTCCTTCTTACAAAAAACTTTTTTGGAGTAATTTCTGGTAGCAATTGCTTTCATGAACACTTTCATTTCTGTAAAAAAATGAATATTACAGTAATTTATACAACGTTTCTTGTCATAGTGTTAATATGAATGTTGTCCATGGAGCTTATTTTGGCTTCACTTATAGATTTCAGCTAGAAATGAACTAATTTTATCTGTGTTCAAAAATCCATTTACATGTGCTCATTGTCAGTTTCTACTATTGTTATATGCCAACTGTTCCAGAAATATTTCCGTAATTTCCAACCTGTTTCCCATGTGATTAGAGACCATTAGTGTTTATTGGTCTTTTGAATAAGGAGGTAGTAGTCTTTTGATAATTGTCTTGGGATGATGGGGTCCATGTCTAGTTAACATTGTCCAGGTTTTTGTTTGAATGCTTTCTAAATCTTTTGTCCTCCATCATCATCATCATCATCGTCATCATCGTCATCATCGTCATCATCGTCATCATTGTCATCATCAACAAAAATGTCATAATTATCCTCTTCATCCTAGCAAATGTTTCTGTAGCTCTCTATGGTTTATAAAATTCTTTACATATATTATATCATTTGGCACATTTTCCAAAATACATATTCAAATAGAATTAATATGTACATGAGCATATTTTTGGTCAGTTGTGGTGGTATATATTGGGGAGGCTGAGGCTGATGGATCATTTGCATTTGTAACTTCTGAGCTATGAATCAATCAGGTGTCCACATAAAATCCAGAATAAAATGGTGTGCACCAAGCATGGTGGGTCATCAGACTGACTAGGGAAGGGGTAAAACATCTCAGAATATAAACACAAAAAGTTATAGCTTCTGTGCCTATCAGGATTAGGATCAAGATAATAAATAGTCAAGATGTTTCCAGCTTGAATAAAATAGGGAGACCCAGTCATAAAAAAGATTTATATTTTGAGACATTAATCTTGTTAACATATTCTCACATTTATCTTTGACTTCAAGATGCCAGTAACTTTCTTGACATATGTTCATAGATTTTCTTTCCTTGATAAATGAATACATCTTAGCTAGAGAAGACCAGGGTAGTTGTAAGTATTCCTCTCATCTACTGATTCAATTTGACCTCTGCATTTAATTTCAAAGTTTCTGGTCTCTATTTTAATTCAGTGTCAATAATTTTCAATGCATAAAGTCCAAACAACACTTTTATGTTGCTGGAGAAAGTTTCTGCAAGATGAAATCATTTAATGGTTAGGTAATCACATAATGCTGTCCATCTGTTTAAAAATGTGATGATTATGATGACAATGATGATGATGATGATGGCTTTCCCAAGTTCAAGAGGTCCAAAAGGAACTGAGATGCATCTATAAACAGTTTGAAAAAAAAAAGTTTTGCTGATGGGGCCAGTCAGAATTTTAGATCATGGGGAAAGAGTGGAAGGGGTGCAAGAAAGGGGAATATTACAGTCTTTACTGTCATTGTCCTTTCACTACTTTCAGGAGCTCACTACTCACTTTCTTACTAGATCTTAAACATATTCTTGAAAGGAAATTTGAAAGTCTTTAAAAGCTTAAAGATCAGTTAAGATTGTGGAGTAGGAAGAAGCAGTACAATCCAGCATCTCTGCATATGGATTGAGAAAATACATCATACCAAGTCATGATCGGGAAATCTACGTAAAAGATCCAGGTCTTCATAGAAAGACAGGCAGAACTGGGAACTGGGTCTCCCTAGGAGGGTGCATTGTGGAGCATTTCTGCATAGGGAACCATGTTGTACAACTGTTTGGAGTTGTGCACTAGAGGGAAAAATTTATCTTAGATTCAGTACTGGGAGAGTATAAAACTATATAAGGTGCAAGAACAGGTGCTATCTGGCAACTCTGTCACTCATACCCTGAAGTTGGACTTTGTAGACTGAGAAGGGGACTTGTTCTTTGGGGTAGTGAGACAAGAAGTGCTGGAGTGCCCGAGGCTGTGTAATTGGAAAGGAGAGGGAACATAATCAAGTAACATCTGTTTGAATCTGGCTCAGAGTATTATTTCAGATCTGCTCCCCCCCAGTCCAGTATGAAGTCTTTTTTTTAAAGCAATTGGGGTTAAGTAACTTGCCCAAGGTTACATGGCCAGTTCTTTTTTGTGTGAGTGTTAAGTATCTGAGGCTGGAACCGATCCTGGGTGCTCCCGACTCTGGGGCCGGCGCTCTTACTCACTGCGCCACCTAGCCACCCCATGTGAAGTCTTAATTAGAATAATTAGGACAGGGAGATGAGACCAAGTGGAAGTCTGAAGATACTGTCACTCTGAATCTGCAGAACTTTTAAACTGGTTGATGGTCATTGGGCCAGCAATAATCTACTAGAGTTTCAATCAGTAGCAACTTCACAGTGGTATTATCCAGACCCAAACACAGATTTGCCAAGCTCAGAACAGGAAGGCAGTTATCAGGTTTTGCCCTGGACCAGAGAGTTTTGGGCATACTTAAAATTTGCCAGTTCCAGAGCATGAACTTCTTCTGAATACCTTGAAAAATATAGAACCCCAAGCCCTGAAAAAGCAGAAGCAGGACTCAAAAGAATGCAAAGCAAGTTTCAAAAAATCTTCTGGAAGTGTATAGAGTTTTACCTTAATATAAAGTTTGGATTTGGAATATAAGGGTGGAAGTGTGAGTAAGCAGATTAAAAAAGTAATCCTATCATAAAGAGATAATGTGGTGACCAAGATGTCCAAGACACAAACCTAGAAGGAAGGGGGGTCCCTAAATTTCTTCAAGCAAAGTATAGAAGAAATATACAGCTTAGATACAAGTTATAAAACATATGATTATTTTATAATGAAATGAGAGTGCTAGAGGAAAGAATTGAAAAACAAGTAAGAATAATTGCAGCAAGTCTTATAAGGAGAACTAACAATGAGATGTACAAAACTTTACCCAGACTACAGACATTTTGGAAATTAGAATGGACCAAACAGAAGTTTGTGACTACTTGATACAACCAGAAATAGTAATATAAAATCAAAAGATTGAAAAAGTAGACTATAAGATATCCCATTTTGAAAAGAACAAGAAAAAAATTTATATATATATATAAAAGAAAAGAACAGGAATGAGAAACAGATAAAGGAGAGAGAATTTAAGAATCATTGGATTAGTGAAACCTATCACCAAAAATAAAAAGAGCATAAGCATCATATTTCAAGAAATTGTAGAAGAAAACTGCCCAGATCTCTTAGAAACAGAGGGCAAAGTGAAAAAAAGAAAGAATTCCTGAAAGAAACCCTAAAATAAAAACTTTCAGGGACATCATAGCCAAAATTCAGAGTTTTCAAATCAAAGAAAAAAAATACTGCAAGGAGTGCAAAGGAAATAATTCAAGTCCTAAAATGCCACAGTCAGGCACAAGTTTTAGCAGTCACCACTATAAAGAAATGGAGATCTTAGAAGGTAATATTTCAAAATGCAAAAAAAAATATAGTCTTATAAACAAGAATACTTGCCCAACAAAGCCAAGTTTGAGGAAGAGGGAAACCCTTTAATGAAATAGAGAAATTCTAAGCATCTTGATGAAAAGACTAGAGATGAGTAGACGTTTGAAACACAAAGGAGATAAGAGAAACATAAAAGGCAAATATGAATGAGCAGTCATAAGGGCCTAAATAAACATGGCTGAAATGTCTATATTCTAATGGGGGAGAGAATATAAGGGTTTACTAAGAATCTTAATATCATTAGAAATCAGAGATAGTTAAAGAAGACAGAGGACCTCAGAGTACTTTTGTTGTGTTTTGATGATTTTAAAATAATTTCTTCTTTTAAAGAGACAATTTCTTCTTTTAAAGGGAGGGGTAAAGGAATACACAGGGTGAAATAAAAATGAGAGCAGAGAATTTACAAATGTAATCAGAATGCTGTAAAAGTTGAAACCTATACAAACAAGGAAGAAGAGGTAGGGCAGTGGATGATACCTGAACCAGGTTCAAGTATTTTTAAGTTCCAATACCCTCAAATCAAGTCTCAAGGATTTTTGTTGTTCAGTCATTTTTCAGTTGAGTTTGAATCTTTGTGACCCTATTTGAGGTTTTCTTGACAAAGATACTGGATGGTTTGCCATTTCCTTCTCTAGCTCATTTTACAGATGAGGAAGTGGGGCAAATGGGGTTAAGTGACTTGCCCAGGTTCACACAGCTAGTAAGAGTCTGAGATCAGATTTGAACTCAGGAAAATGAGTTTTTTCTGACTTCAGTTCAGGTACTCTATCCACTGATTCACCTAGCTGCCCTTCCTCCAGAATTAGTCACAATCAAAAGATACTGACTACAGAGGAAATATCTTAAAGTGTCATTTAAAAGTAAATAAAGGTTAAGAAACTGTGATTGGATTTTGGACAAAGTGAAGGAAATAGAAGCATAATAGTAGAGGCCGGCTCCAGTGTCAGGATGACCTGGGGATCAAATCCAGGCTCAGATACTTAGCACCACACCCAGAAATAACTGGCCATGTAACCTTGAGCAAGTTACTTAACCCTGATTGCTTAAAAAAAATAAAAAATAAAAGGTTTTGTACAAACAAAATCAATTAAAGTAAAATTAGAAGAGAAGCAACAGAGTGGGGGAAATAACCTTTGCAGTAACTTTCTCTGATAAAGGTCTAATTTCTGAGATATAGAAGAACTGATTCAAATTTGTAAGAATGGGTGAACAAATTTGTAAGAATGGGTGAACAAATAAATGAATATAATGAAATATTATTCTGCTGTAATGCTGAAGAGGATGGTTTCAGAAAAACTTGGGGAGATTTGTATGAACTGATTTACAGTGAAGTGAGAACAACTTATACAATAACATTTTTAAAGATAAGCAATTTTGAAAGATTCAAGAATTCTGATAAACCCAATGACCCACCATGATTCCATAAGACTTTTCACAACCCACCTCTTGACAAAGGGATTATGGACTCAGAGTGTAGATTGAGATGTATATTTTTTAGACATGGCTATGTAGGGATTAGTTTTGTTTGATTATGCATATTTATTATAATGGAGAGGAAGTGGAGGAGTAGAAAATATTTTTATAAATTGAAAAATAGTAAACTAAATACAAAAATATTTAAAAAACCCTAAACTTTGTGATATCAGAGATAAAAATGTCAATAGCATTTCCCTTGAATTGGTACTTTGTAATAATTTTTTCTATGCAGTCCATTTTTTACAAGAGCTTTTATTTTTCTTTTCTCAATGAGGAGGAAATGGAGGGAAAGAAAATGTTTTTGTTAATTGAAAAATAATAAAGTAAACTGGAAAACATGACCTTGAATTTAACTTCTAGAGATATAGAAAGGATTGGTATACTATGCCATGGGATTGCAGAGAGTTGGCATTGGTAAAAAAAAAAAAAAAAATGAAAAAATAAAAAAAAAAACTGTAAACATTGTGATATCAGAAAATGTCAATACTATTTCCATTGAATTAGTACTTGGAAATAATCATTTTTATGTGGTTCATTTCTTCACTGACACAATCTGTACCATAATCATATATTAACATAAGTAGGGACCATAAGGAAAATTCCATATTTGTAGTCTAACTGCCCAAACCAGGGAGGGACAGTGACTGTTTTCAAGGACTGTTTTTTGTCTGTATTTCTGGCATCAAAATGATTGCTCAAGGAAAATCTCAAGCTTTTATTATTGCTGAATTTCAAATGGTTACCTATGTTTGGAATGTACTCCTCTTTCTGTAATGTTCTTGTTTCCTTCAAAATACACTCAGGAATCACCTTCTACATGAAGCTATTCCTGATTTTCTCATTTATTAGCAATTCCCCCATCTTGAAATTACTTTGTAATACTTTATGTATACTTTGTATTTAGTTACTTATATAGATTAGGTCCTGATTAGTGTGAATAATGAATCTCTTGAAGTAGATCCATTTTTTGAATTCTTATGGCATTATTTCCACTAGGCTGGAAACAATCACTATATTTACATAATTGTAATTTCAAATGGTGCAAATTCAAATACATATGATCCTGTCAGGCAACTAACTTATTGATGCTAATCATCACCTGCCTTTGCGTATTTTAACCCCTAGTAAATTGCAAACTCTTTAAAGGTAGAGACTTTCATTTGTTCATTTATTTATCTCCAACTCCAGCACTGTCTGAAATATAATAATCACTTAATAGATGGTAAGCTTAATTAAATTGAATCTATAAATAAGTCCAGGGGATCACTCCCTATTGTGAAATTCAAGACTTGTGAAGATTCTATAGTTTGAAAAAAACATTGAAGTTACTAATTGACTAGAAACAAGGTACTTGTCCTCATTCTAACTTTTCCATAAACAATTACCTTTGGAGAGAGTACCATAACATTCAGCATAACTTTTAAAATTCCTTGCTTTGCTTTCCTAACTCAAGGTGCTTACCAAACAAAATAAAGGTAAGGTCACTTGGTCTGGGCTATTTTGTCGAAATGTTTAAATCGTAAATAGAATGTAATTATTCATGTTGTAGCAGGTGCTAAAGAATAGCCTCCCTCTTCAGAGTCCAAGGTATTCCCTGCAAATACTGTTAGAAGCTCATTAATACTTCCTTTGCCCTGGTTGGAACTTAATGATCCTGAAACATTAACATGTCTATCTTTATTGTCAAGGGATGATTGAAACATTGAGGACAACAGATTCAAATATTAAAGGATCTGATAAATCCACAGTTTGGTCCTTGACTTGAACCAAAAAAGAACTCTCCATACAGAAAAAAGATAGCTCTTGTCAAACTGTAGATTATTTTTTTAAATAACCAACCTCAAAGTTAGAGCAAAATCCTTTTGTTCTATATCTGATACAGTTAGAAGAAAGGTCTTCCTATATCTGCACAGTCCCCATCTGGCCAGATTTCTGGTTGATCTACATTGCTCTCAGAAGGACTGGAAGGAAAGAATTTTTGTTGAAGAAGAGTTATTTGGTAGAGAGACTTATTGAGAAAAACTTTTGCCTTTGTACACTGAATATCATTTAAAGTCATTTTGAGGAAAGATAATAATAAACCAAGCCAAAATATCCTATTCTAAGATGCTGTTTAATAAGGCCCCAGGAGTTGAAAATAGAATTTTCAGGCAAGGACACCCTATGGAGCTCATCTCAGCATGTTTCCACTGATTGTCTATTCTCCTTGACATGCCCATTTTGCTGGGGGAATTTAAGTTACATACTTTGTTTTTATTCACTATTTTTTTTCCAGATAGGGAGGAAGTTCTCCAAAACTTGGAAGAGAACACTGAGATTAGCTCCCATCCTTAACTTTTGTGTTTGATTATTCATGACAATGCAGCAATTTTCTGCCAATGTTTGAGGATTAATACAAATAATAGGCATTTATGTTACACTTTAAGATTCATAAAACATTTTATATGCATTTTATTATTTGACAATCAGAAGATCCCTGTGAGGAAAGTACTACCAGTATTATTATTCTCACTTTCTTTTCTTCTAAAAATTAACTTGGTTTCAGCTTAAATATTAAAACAAATATACAATAAGAAAATAAAAAGAAACATAAATTTTAATATTGAAACAAGTACAAAATAAGAAAAGTAAAAAAAGCATTGCCATGTGCACAGCAGAATGTAAGAAATGATTCAAAATATACAGCAATAAATTTCCACTTCAAGAAAGCCTATATAATAAATACTATGCATTGTATTCAGAGCTGTCCATCTATTCTTTGCTTCCTTGTAAGTTTTCTTTTGTTCTCAGCTGTGTACTTTTTACTTTGTTCTTTTTTCCTCCTTTCTTCCCCCCCAATAAAAGGTACAATTAAACTCAGATACATGCATACATATATGTATATAATATATACACATATGTGTATATATGTATATAATATATACACATATGTGTATATATGTATATATGTGCATGTGCACATATATTCCCACTTTTCTGATAAAGAAATTGAGACTAGCAGAGGTACAGATACTAGTTGAACCAGATGACTTTAAATAATTTTACTTGATCTTACTTGGAGGATTCCTAAATTTTGATCACTATTGGTCCTAACTATTTTTACTTCCTGCCTCAAAATGGAGGGAGGGGATGACTATAAGAGTGACTCATTTATAGCATTTCAGAATCACAGATTTGAAAATGACTTCTGAAGTTATTTAGTCTGACACCCCAAAGAGAAATTGTCTAACCTATGGTCATCTAGCTTTTGCTTGAAGGCATCTGGTGATAGAAAACTCTCAGACTCCAAAGGAAACTATTCTATTCTTGCATATCTGTTAATATTAGGATTTTTTTCTCATAATGATTTGGATTTGGAATCAAATCATCTGGTTTCCAATCCAAGTTTTATTACTTTCTGCATGACCCTGGGTCTGGGCTTCTTCACCTTTGAAATGAGAGGGTTGGGTGAGCTAATCTTTTCTATCTCTTCCAAATTTACAACTATGATATATTATCCTATGAAAATTGGTAGTCCTATAATTGACACCCACTGATCCTAGTTCTGCCTCCTAGAGCCAAACAAAACAAGTCCAATTTCTCTTCTATTGTAAGGTTTTCCAAACCCTTGAAAGCATTTATCATACCTGTCTCAAATTCTCCCTTCTCTAAGCTAAATAGTCCTATTTGACTTCAGATGATTACTGTATGGTTGGATTTTTGATTCCTTCCACTATTCTGGTTGCCCTTCTCTGAATATTCATTGGCTTGTTGATATTCGGATACATGAAACAGTTGTGTCTTTCATAAGGATAGGGAACTTCAGGCATGGAAGTTTCCTTCATCAATGTAAATTGCCCACCATCTCTCTCAGTAGCCAAGTCCTAGGGAGTTGTGTGCTGCACATAGAGATTTAAAGACTTGTCCACAAACACATAACTAGTGAGTATCAGAGGCAGGATAAACACCCCAGTCTTCCTGACATCAATTTTAACACCCTCTCCATTATTTCCAGCTTGTCGATATCTTTCCCAAATTGGAGAGATTTCTGTAAATGTGGCATGACCAAGACATCATATAACAGAGCTACAGTATCATTTCCTTTATTTTGAAATCTGTGTCTTGAAATGAAGTCTAACACTGCATTGGCCTTTTTTGGTTGGTGAGTCACATTGTTGACTCATTTTAAGCTTGTAGTCCATATTCCTTTCAAACAGATTAGTGCGTAGCCATAGCTCCCCCCTTTCTTGTCCATTTGATCCCTTTTAGGAAGGAAGAAAACAAGCATTTACTAAGTGATTGTGATATACCATGCACTGTGTTAAGTGCATGACAAAAATCACTTGATCACTTTACAAAGATCACTTGATCTTCACAACCCTTGAAGATAGGTGCTATTATCATCTACATTTTACAGTTGAGAAAACTGAAGCAGGCAAAACTTAAGTGACTTGGCCAAGGATCATAGCCAGTAAGTGTTTGAAGCTGGATTATTACTCAGGTTTTCCTTACTCCAAGCACAGGACTCTATCCATTGTGTCAGCTAACTGCCTATTAAAGTTCATCTTATTAGATCTGGCCCAGTGTTCTACTCTCTAAAGATCTTTTGGGGTTCCAATTTCAGTAAGTCACTATATAGAACAATATTTTAATTGTACCCTCAGTGGACCTAAAGATATAATACAACTTCCCCAGATGTCTGGTTTGCAGAAAGAGAGAATGGCTTAGCTATGAATGGATCTGGTTCTATAATAAATCACATGGTAGTCGTCAAAACTCAGAATAAAGCAAGTTGCATGAGCAAATTCCAGTTTCCCAGTCTCTAGGCTACCTCAAAGCTGTCACAACTATGCTGGAGTGAGGCTGGCTAAAACCTATGAAATGTTTTTAGTCATTTGTAGTTTTTTCTTCATCACAGATATGAATTTGTGAAGAAAATAAAATTGGCACTTTTTAGAACACAGGGCTTCCTAGACACAAGTTGGTCTAGCAGAAATAAAAGGTTGCTCTGTTGTCTTCTAGGAAAGACTTTACAATTCCTTTTCAGGATGATCCATATTACAAAATGTGATTCCAGAAAAGTTTTATCTCTACCCTCCCACCCCCTTTCCTGGCAGTTATTTTATTGTTTTAGGTTCTAATTTTACTAATAATTCATTCTATGCTTCCTTCCATCTGTGTCCAGAGAAAAGACTGACAAATAGAAGTATGAATAGAATGATTTTACACATACATACATATTTGTATCTAACAGTAGTCATTTCTAGGGTGGAGTGGAGAAGGGAAGAAAACAAAGGAATAAAGGCAAAAAAATAAATTTACACAGTAACTTTAAAAGGAATAGCAAGTTATTTGTAATAAATGTGCAGTTTCATGTGTAATCATTATTATTACACTATCTTATCGAAATGTATCTTTTATCCCATAAATTAAAAATAAAATAAATTTTAAATTTTAAATAAAAAAAGAATTAATGTATCAATAGGTGTGGGCACTCTCTCCACTGGTTCCAATTGTAACCATTCCATCCATTAATAGTCAGTAGAGACACCTTATTTAAAAAAAAAATCATGTGGTGACCAACATTGTTGTGATAACCTCTCCAGATGTAAGCTCTTTCTTGGACAATAGACACATAATACTCAAGCATGTGTGTTCAAAGCCCTTCTAGCTTAATTGGACCTGTTAGAGCTTGGGTTTCAATGGCATAGGCTTGGAAAAATCGAATCACCTCCAAACCAATGTGAGGGTGGAATGATACTTCAGCAGAGGCTAAATATAATCCAAATGGTATTATCTCCCATCTGACCAATGTGTTGGGCCATTTTTATATTATAAAGAAATAGCCATAGAGTATCATAAATGAAGAATTCCACATGAAAGAGTACCAACTGTTGGAAACTGGGTGAGATGGTAGAAGGCACAGTGTTTTGAATTCAGGTAACCTGGGCTAGAATCCTAATTCTACAACTTACTGCATGTATACCCAGGACAAGTAACTTTTCCTTTCTGTGCTTCAGTTTCATCATTGGTAGAATGAAAAAGGATGAATTAAATGGTCTCTTTCAGTGCTAAATCCTATGACATTTTCACATCTTTTTGGCCTCAATATAGGTTACTATGATTGTAACAGAAAGATAGCTTTGACTTTGCTCTCTTGCTTGAACAGTACTATAGAGAATAATGGCATTTCATTTTGTGTCTTGGTGCCTTATGTAGATTGGAAATGTACTCCTCATGCCTGAAAAATACTCTTTAGCCATGATGCCTCTTGGAACTCCAGCTTCCTTCAAGACTCAGTTCAGGGGGCACCTTCTTCATAAAACCTTTCAGATTGTTTTTAGTTGTTAATGTTCTTTCCCTCTCAAATAATCTTGTGTGTGTCATATCTCCTCAGTAAAATGCAAGCTCCCTGAGGGTAGGGACTATTTTTCTGAAGGTACTTAATAAATGTTTATTGGATTGATTTGAATTTGCATTTCTATTGTACCTGAAGGTTTACAAAGGTCTTTGGGTCATAGCTATGTCATAAAGTAGGTAGTGCAAGTATTATTAGTACCATTTTACAGATGAGTAAACAAAAATTCAAATGAATTTTTGGCATAGTTCAAAAGTATAAATTGTTATTTTCTGTAATTTTGTGACCTGAATAATGTTCCTTAGCAACTGGACTTGGAGTCAGTAAACTGCCCTTGACAATTCTATCTATGGGACCCTGGTTAGGTCCCTTCACTTGTCTGAACTTCAGTTTCCTGGGATAATGTTACTTAGACTCCATACCTCACCAATGGGTGTGAGGAAAGTACCTTGCAAAGCTTAAAGCAATTCCATTGGATTAAATTCAATAAATATTCATTGATTGCCTACTATGTGCCCCGCATCATACTGGGCACGAAGAAGATGAAGACAAAAATGAAAGCATTCTTGCCCTTTAGAAGCTTATATCCTACTGGAGGAAAACAGCATATACATAGCTAAATAGATGCAAAATTTGTACAAAGTAGAGACAGAGTGACTGGTTTCCAGTGGAGGGAGTAGAGGGAAGGATGGAAGAACCTACATGTTTATAATCATCTTTCTCCCACCCTCCCCATATGAGCTAGACCTCAGTATAGACTTTTCTTTAATTAGGGAGAAAAAGAAAGGGAGGGACAGATGAGTTTCTGGAAACTTAACATCCCAGATCCTTTTGTCCTTAGTGTTAAGTGATTTTTTTTTTATTGGGGATGGAGGGCAGTGAAGAATCTGGGAAGGAGGAGTTGAAGAATGGCATATGTCTGAAAACTTGCTTTTTCCCTGTATGAGAAGAGCATGAACACCTAGGGGAGTGAGGAATAAGCCTGCTATTGGTGACACTGGAGATGTACCTATAAAAATCGAAGTTATTAAAGTGAACAAAGATGAATGTGATAATAGTCATTTTTCCGTTAGAATATTGCCATGGCAGGAGAACAGCTTTGTTCCAGGACTGAGCTATCCCCAAACCTCTATTTGTAGAAAGTCAGGACAATGATCATACAGAATCTAGGGGAAAAGGATCTGAAATTAGCTACAGAAATAACTCAAATTGAGATGATAAAGAATCTAGATACAATAAGAACACTAAGAGAGGTCTGCATTAGCTGCTCTTCTCATATCACAGTTGAATCTTTTTTTTTTTACCTTATGAGGAAAATCATATTTCTGGCACTCATCTGCATTGCTTTTTTTTGTAGGCCATTGGCATTCTCCTGTATTGCCTAGCTACCGCAAGACGAATGCCAAATCCTACCCGGTACATCAGAGGTAAGATAAGAATAGTTTCACCATGAAAGCTGCAAGTCATCCAGTTTCCATAGTACCTAAGAGTCATGCCAATGTTAATTAAATCATAGGGTTCATAAGCCTTGTTATGCCATTTGGAATGGGGAAGACAAGTTTGCAGAGGCTTGTGCCCTCCCCCAGCTTTACCTTCCTAAATGCCCTACTCCTCCACGCCAGCAAAAAAAAAAAAAAGAAAGAAAAATCAGAAAAAGAAACCACTCTACATCTAGAATCAGAGCATCTGGAGTGGTAGTTTTTTAGAAACCTTTATTGCCAACCCATCTGTCCCCTTGCCTTTCTCCCAAATTGAGGAATCAGACAACCCTGCAATTCAGCACAATTGCAGAGAGGGTGGGAAAGATGTTTGTAGATGTTTAGACTCTCATTATTATTTTGTTCTCCCTCCTCTCTTTCACCATAAATGGAAACTAAAGGAGCTACCAACTAATACCAAGTCCTGCACACCTGGATATTTGGTTTTCCACAGTATGTGAAAGCCTAAATCCTGCTCAAACATAAGGCTAGCATGGAATAGCAGCACCAACAATAAATAAAGGGTTTTGATTCTCATAGGCAGAGATATGTAAGGTAGAGAGTGACTCACTTTTGAGGAGGAACATCCCAAGGGGTGACCTCGTCCCTTGGGCAGGGTCATGTACTGTAAAAAATTGTCTTAATAGCACTGTTTAGCTGCCCTCCTTCTTCTCCTCCTGCACCATTCCCCACACACATTTGCCTAGGTTCCTCTAGGCTAAGTCTTGGATCTTGATATGTAAGAAAAATCCTTTATATAAAATAAGGGCCAGGTATTGAACCTAGATAAAGAAACTCCTCCTACTGATATGCCAGTGCCTTCTTTGTAACTTACAGTCTTTTGAGAGTTGCCTAGTTTGACTAATTTTGTTCCCTCTTAGAGTTTAATCTAGAAAAATCTCCAGCCATCATTTAGGGATGATAAGTTTATCCTAATTAAATAATTTATTTATCTATATATTTATTTATTTTATTTATCTTATTTCCCATTAATACTCTCATCTCTTTCCCCATTTAATCTGACCTAAAAAGGTCGTTGCTTAAAATTCACTTACTGCATAAAATAGAAAGATAATAAACACAGTATTGAGACTTTCTAAGTGCCTATATGCTGTTTAGGTAAATGGGTCAGTCATTTTTCCAGGGGCTTCTATGCTTCAAATTCTGTTAAGAACTCACTTCACACATTACTCTGCCCGAAGAAACTGATGTTTCCAGAGGAGAAGTGAGTCTGTACCCTGCCTCCAATATCACGGTCATCAACTGAAGGAATATGCTCTTTCTCCATGTTATACCCCAAGTGTTCTATAAGCCATTCAGTAGAGGAGTCAGGGCCAGGAATTATTCCAATTCCTCCCCAAGAATCTTTGCCCAGAAACTGGCTGCGCAGTTTGCCCTCTTCTTCTGGAAAGTCTGTAATAGATTTATTTAATATCTTCAGTGTGCCAGGTGGCCATAGCCTTTTGCCCAAAAGAGCGATAGGTAGTGTTCTACTAGGGAAGGTGAATCCTCATCTCTCACTGTGGGCTGCTTGGTAGCACAACATTGCTCTCTCAGTGGTCTCCCTACCAAGCAGTGCAATCTGTGCTTTTAGACACCCACTGTGAAAATTCTCACTTTCAGTTCTTAACTCTTAACTCTTCTTCATTTCCTGGAGTCCATAAATCCAGAAGAAAATCAGAGAAATTCAAAGGAAAATTTCTGTCCAATAGGCATATATCCTCTTCCTTCTCCTCCTCCTCTTCCTCCTTCTGCTTTTCCTCCTCCTCCTCCATTTTAATAATGCTAATAGTTGCAATGTTAGTTCACCTTTTTATAACACTTAAAGTTTTTCAAAGGACTTCTCAAGCCAAGGAATATGTCTAATTTACTTGCTTCCATGGGTGTGCTAGAGTCAACTCAAACTGCCTTATAAGAGCCACTATTAAATTTTCAGTGTGTCCATTTACATGGCAGAAACCAGAAAATGCTTCAAATCAGTGCTTGATTTATTTTTGTCTAGACTTAAAGTGAAAGAGAAGACGATAATAATAGAAATCAAACTTAAAAGTGTGTCATGCTTACATTTCCCCCCAGAGAGCCTGTTGTTAAACATTTATCATCACACCCATGCTTGTATCCCTCTCCTCCCCTAGCATATAGCACAGGGGCTGGGCATAGAAGGATCTTAATAACATATGTTAAATAAATGAGTGACGTCATTCAAAAGTCACTATTCTCAACAAATACCTTATTGGTATTGTCCCTTTGGTATTGCTGGAGGATCTGCTCCAACAAATTGCTTCTATAGTACATATTAAAAATCAACAAAAGATCTTATGATGGATGCAAACAAAGAAAACAACTTTGCTCAGTTTTTCTCTGAGCATCAATACCAAGTGAAGCATAATTGACCAACTAACCAATTAGTCAATATCTATTCATTAATGCCAAGTCAAACAGGGAGATGCGTTAAGAACATGCATTAACTACTGTCATCAAGGATGACCTTGATGTTTAAAGAGAAGAAGGACTCTTTATCAATAGTGAGATTCTTTAGGAGTTCTGCTTCATATATGACATTGAGCTGTAGAACTCTAACGATCCTTCTCAATCACATCAACAGTCATTTGAAGGAGATCAACTGAGTTATTAAAAATGAAAAACCATAGTGGATGTATAATGCATATTGTCCATATAACATCATTCTATTAGATATAATAAGTCATTCAATATATTTGTCCTGGACAAACCCTGAAAATGAAAAATGAAATGAGCCCCAGATTATATAGGAGGAAGAGAGTGGGTTGTATATTATATGGGAAACTGAACAGTGCTTGCAATGGCACCAAGATGTTCATCTTTTTAACATTAACTTTGTTCAATTCTGCTCGATATCTGTGTATCGTGTAGTACCACAACCTTGGAAGAGCAAAAAAAAGAAAATGCAGGATTCCACAAAGGATAAGGGGAAGATTCGTTTTTGGTATAAGAAAACTGTAGTATTATAAAGGATGATCACTTGTGTGCGGGAAGCACAGTAAGAGACATCCAGGATATGTCTGACTAGAAAAATTGGGTCAGGCCTATAGAAAAAGTGAGGAATAAATCAACAAATCAACAGTGCCACACCTGGAACCAAGAAAATATTGAAATAACCACAGTATTTATAAAGTATTTTGCAAATATGAAGTATTTATTTAAAAGATATAGACATTATCTGTATCACTGGAAGGAACAGATTTGATTGATCTCAGATACATTAATGACTATCTGTTGTGGAACCAATTATATAGTTCCCCACAAATTGGTGCCATACTTCCAATCCAGTTACCTTTCACTTTCACCCTCTCTGGGGATGCTCTAATTAGGTTGGGATACTTACCTTTCCCTATCCATTAACTATGTTTTCTGACCTCTCTTACTTTTGCTTTCACCATCTCCATGCCTAGAAGAATCTCCCAATCTGTACTGCACTTTGTTCTCTACCTCTCTAAGGAATATATTATGTCACACTTGGATTGATCTCATTTTGTGTCATTACTGAGCCTGTGAACTCTATGAAAGTGGGGTCTGTTTGAGCTAAACTTTTTTTTATATTTTTTTCCAGCATAAGCAACAATGTTTTGCATACAGCAGGCACTTAACAAAATGTTTATTGAATTCGATAAGCAGACTTCAGGAAATCTGGATGGATGCATATCTGATATTACAACAAAATAGTATGGCAAGAAATTAGCCCCATCATACTGTGCATCTCTTGTAGTCTGCTACTAAAATAGCCTAGTTACTAATCTCTCTGTCATCAGACTCTCTTCTTTCCAATTCATCTTTCACAGCTCTGCCAAAGAAATCACTTTCTAACTCTGATTATATTACTGCTTCATTCCAAAGCCTTCAATTATTTCCCATAAACAACAAGATAAAATATAAACTTTTATCCCAGAATTGAAGACCTTTGAAAACATTTCTCCAGCTTACCTTTTCCATTGTATTTTATGTTGTCCCCTTTGTATATCATAATTCCAGTTAAATTTAACCATGATTATACCATATTCTCAATTACCCCTTTGTTTTTCTAGGTCTTGCTCCTCCAACTTCTTTCTTCCTGCTCATATAATCTTCTTACACACCCCAATTATGGTAAATAGCAAGTTTCACCCTTTCTTCCATGCTTCTATGCTAGTGCACTCCTTTGACAATCCCTTTTCTTTCTCGTATGAAAGCCCCCAGACTGTAACCAATCTACCCTGACTCCCCTTTTTCTTACTTAACCACCTCAAGACACTTTGAGCACATTGAGAGTCTGAAGAGACATTTATTTCTTCTTTCTTTATTAAAATGTGAGCATTTCAGCATCCTACAGCCTCTTATAGTTGTTTAAATACATATAGAGGTCTGTTGAATTTAATTCAGTGGAGGTTTTGAGAAACACTGAAGTCTATAAGCAGTTTGAAAGTAGAAAATATATATACAAATACAAAATACATGAAAGATGTGATCTGGTTTTTTTTTAACAAGGATGAGGTGGTATCCACATAACATTAATAACGCTAGGAACTCCCTGTGGAGAATTTAGGGCAGACTATGGATAAGAGTGGAATAGGATGAGGAAGAATTGAAAAACTGGAATCTGCCCTTAACAGGGAATACTTACATTGATCAGATACTGAGTCTACCAGATATTAAAGACATCCAACAAGCATTTCATTTAACTTTCATTTACCACATATAGATACACATGCATGGTCATGGTATCATAGGATTTAGAGCTGAATACAACCTTAAAGATCATCTAGTCTGATGAAGAGAATACTTCATTTAACAAATGAGGGAACTGAGGCACAGTAATAGCAGAATTGGGATTTGAACTCAGGTCCTCTGACTTTAAATACAGGACTTTCTCTACATTCAAAGAAGACAGTGTCCAAGAGAGAATCCTTGAGTGGTATGTAACTATTTAATCTTTTGTATTTCATTTTACTTGAAATAAATGTTCCTCAAAAATCAACTGACAATGTGACATCTTTGAATAATTAGCTTAAATTAGAAATGTGGTTCTATTTGAATCATCTTACCATCCGCACATATCTTTGTATTCACAAATTGCTCAGTGCACTTAGAAGGAAATTAATGTAACAATGATGAAAACATCACTGAATTAATATATAAATATTTAACACTGTCATTCTGAAAGATTGTACAGTTTTGTTCTTGCAAGAGTACAGAGTCCAGTGCACAATACAGGGATTCTCTTATTGAGTCTCCCATTCTAAGTCTGCCTCTCAAACTAATTTAGTCCTTGAATTCTTTGGGGTTTAAAAAAAACCATAAATCCTTGCTGGGGGACTAGAAGTATTAAATACTTAAAAGGATAAAAGGAGAGCAGGAAAATATGGAAAAAATAGAAGAAAAAGTCCATTTTAATCTCAAATGAATGCATATAAAGCACACTTAATTTAAATTTCTGTCTTGGGTTTTTTTTTGTATTTGAAAAAAATGAAAGGGAGTGGAGATGGAAAGGGAATTGTATTTGGAATCAGAGAACCTGGGTCAGAATGCTGACTTTCTGCCCATTTACCATCTCTGTGAACTTCGGCAAGTCACTTAACTTTACTGGGTCTCAGTTTCCTCATTTGAAAATGGAGGTAATTGACTAAATGAAAGCAGAGGTAATTCAGAGGTGTTTAAATCTATGCTATGACATGAAGTAATCATCCTACAGAATTGTGAGATCCCATGTGATAATGCAGGTTAAGTGTTTGCTATCTTCAGTTTTATAAATGTCAGAAATTATTTTTTTGTATAGTTATTTTTGTACATTTTATACTCTTTCACCCTCCTTCATCTCCCCTCTTTCCTCCCACCTTCTCACACCTCTAGGGAAGGGATGGTTTCATTTTTGGCCATCTCATTCTCATCTCCTATCATCTCCTATATGCCTGAGCACACGATAGAAGCATTAAATGTTTGGTCAATTTGGTGAATTCAAGCAGATAGTGCTATGATGTTCACAAAATATAATATAATTCAATAAGAAACAAGGTGTTTAATTGTTGTAAATCCAAAAAACTGTCCAGTGTTTTTATCTCCCTCTTCCAGAACCATGCTGCTCCCTTTGGTAGTACCTGAGGCAGGTACTTAGCTTAGTAAAGGTCACATGGTAAACACTGCTGTATCCCCATTGGTGCAAATGCTGAATCCTATGAAGTGGTCATGCAATATTCCAATTCTAACTGCATATTTCCACTGGGTTGGAACAAATCATCAAAGCTTACATAATTATGACTTTGAATAGCTTGAATTTGAATACATTGGACTACTCCATGGGATCCACTAATTGGCAGAGCTTCAGTGCAATTCAATTTAGTCTTCTGACTCTAGGAACCTTTTCACTTAGATCATGCTGTGTTCATTTAATTCTTTTTATAGTGTGTATGTACATATTTATATATGTACATTTGTACATATATACACAAACAGTGTGTATACATATATAATATAAAGGTATATATACATATATGTATGAATATACATATATGCATATGCCTATACATACTAATAAGTATACATATACATATGTGTATGTTTGTATCAGAAGCCTATGTAAACATGTGTGTATATGTATGCATATATTTATATACATAGACACAATGATACATACATACATACATAGACATACATATGAAAACTAGAATGGGTCTAGTATAGACCTATGGGGTCATCACTGCATAGAACTCCCTAGTGTGGAAATACCTCCTTCAAAGTGGCGCTTCATTTATAACTTTTAGTCATAGAGTAACTTGTTTGTTAGTTTATGTGTCAGAGGCAGGACTTGAACCCAGGCTTTTCTGATTCAAAACTCAGCACTGTATCCACTATATCACTCTGCCTCTCATGATATACATATATGCTTCTCTAATAACACCTGAATCATATATATGTATATATAATATGTACACATATACATGAATATGCATGTACCTATATACATATATTCTCTATATGCATATACACATATATTCTCTATATGTATATACACATATATTCTCTATATGTATATATACATACATTCTCTATATGTATATATACATATCCACAATATACATCTATACACACATGTGCGTGTATACACATAGACACATATATGTGTATATACACGCACACACCTGTACTTATATGTGAGAATGTTGAATTCTACCAGTACAATGGGAGTTCCTTGAAGGCAGACTCTTATCCCCAGTGTCTTGCCTGTCACATTTTATTGCTTGTTGTTTTGAAACTGGGATTTTACTGGTATAGGAGATTCCCAATGAGGAAATTGCTTGCACCAATGTATATATGCAATTGTTGTGCAACCTGAGGTCTTAATGAAATTGCCTGTGGGTCCTGAGAAGTTAAGTGTTATTCAATACATATCAAAGTCAGGACTTAAACCCTGGTAAGTGTTATTGAGTGAGAGACCTACTCTCTATCCACTATGCAGGCAGCCCAACTCTAATAGTCATGTTGTAAATACTTAATAAATGCTGATTGATTGATTGGATGCTATCTCTGTCTTCAAGGGACAAATCTACTTAAGTTGAAGAGACTCATCATCAGAAAACTGGCCACTGGTCTGTGTGGCCACTCCCACAGTGCCAAAGGCTTTTTTCTAAGATATGTAGAGATTGTGATTTATATCATTGGATGATAGAACTTTGATAACCCTATTAAGGAATTTTTCAAGTACTGACATACGAAATCAACAAATACCACCAATGCCTTCTCTTATTGGGGCTGTATCTTTTCATTTTGCAGATGAGGAAACTGAGGCCCAAAGAGGTCAAAGAGGATCACACAACTAGTGTCTGAGGCATGATTTGAATCTAGTCCTTCCTTATTCCAAATCCAGTTCTACCCATTATATTAGAGGTAGCTAGGTGGGATGGTGATTAGAGTACTGAGTCAATACTCAGGAAGATCTGAGTTTAAATGCTCAGAACCTTGGCAAGTTACTTACTTGCCTGTCTCAGTTTCCACATGTGTAACATGGAGATAATAATATCACTTACTTTCCAGGATTTTTATGAGGATTAAATGAGATGTTTGTAAAGCACTTTGCAAACCTTGAAGAGTTATTTAAATGTTAACTATTATTATTATTATTGTTATCATACTACATTGCCTCCCAGCATTGCAATGGGACAGAATGAAATCAACAATGCAGACAAAGGGGCAGCTAGGTGGTACAGTGAATAGAGCACCAGCCCTGGAGTCAGGAGGACCTAAGTTCAAATCCGGTCTCAGATCCGGCCTCAGACACTTGGCACATTTACTAGCTGTATGACCTGGGGCAAGTCACAACCCCAATTGCCTTGCCTTCCCCCTTCAAATATATATATATATATATATATATATATATATACTTATGGCAGGTAGTGGCACAGTGAATAGAGCACCAGCCCTCAGTCAGGAGGACCTGAGTTCAAAAGCAACCTCAGACACTTAACACACACACACACACACACACACACACAAAAACTAGTCGTGTGACTTTGGGCAAGTCACTTAACCCAAATTGCCCTACCTTTCCCCCTCTAAAAAGCACACACACACACACACACAACCAATGCAGACAATTGTTATAGGACATTGTGAGAATAATTCTTAAAGGCTTCAATGGATCTGTAATCACACATGCACTCCATGAGTAGGTTAAAAGTATTAATTTGAGTAAGAGCTTTCCTTTTACTTTGCTAGAGTTTTTGCCTGGCTTTCAGTCTTGTAAAGGAAGCACTTAACTGTTGTAGTCCAGCCATGTGATGTCCAAGGCCCCAGTGAAAAGTAAGGGAATGAGTCAGGTCATTTCCATTTCCAGGTTAAAGATACAAAATCCAAAGAATATAGATCACAGATTACAGAGTTATCACGTGTTATACAATTATACCCACTCTGTCATTCGATGAATATTTCTTGGCCCCTATATAAATTCAGAACCTGTGCTCGATGAATGAAATGAGTGAAATCTGGAAGTTCATTCAGTTCCCACAATTCCCTCATGCTATTGTAGATACAATAACGAATGACATGATTCCTACCTTTAAGAAGCTTTTAGTCTAGTGGAAGAGGTAGGGACCCTCATAACTACAATATACTAATATATGATAGGGTTTTTTTTTTCAAGGAATTTACAAAACAGATGAGTAAATTAAAGGTTATATAGAACTCCTGAGGAAAACCTCCTGTGTGTTTCATTTTCTTATGCTATATTTATAGGGTGGGAATGGGGGGACCATAGAAAATAAAAGCATCAAAGAAGGTGTAAAGGAAAGGCAATTGGTAACATGGAACATTTTTTTTACAGATAAAACAGAGTATCCAAGTGTCAATGATGAGTTTCCTATGAGTAGATACATTTCTAGAAGTTTAGTAAGGGAAAGGAAATAAGTTGTCTTATCTCATGGGAAGAATTGTATTTGAGCTAGGTGAAAGATGGACAGAATTTTAACAAGCAAAGCATGGTGAGGAAAGAATGCAAAGAGACCTTTAGCAGGGGTGGGGAACCTGCGACCTCAAGGCCACATGTGGCCTTCTAGGTCCTTGGACTTTTGACCACAATTTTATGGAACAAATCCTTTTATTAAGGGGATTTGTTTTGTGAAGTTTGGATTCAGTCAAAGGACCACACTTGAGGACCTAGAGGGCCACATGTGGCCTTGAGGTCACAGGTTCCCCACTCCTAGAATGGAAAGAACCCTGGACTTGGAATCAGAAGACCTGGGTTTGAATCCACCTTCCACCATGTACTAGCTCTGTGATCTCAGACAAATCACTTTATTTGACTAGGATTTTATTTTCTTCTTGGTAAAATGAGGGTTTTGGCCTAGAAGATTTGTCAAGTTGTTTTCAGCTTTGATATTATATACTTCTATTCTATTCCAGGCCAACTTCCTCTACAATTTGGAACTAGTAGCTATTTTGTGTTGCAAGTTGAGGAAAGTGGGTAGGAAAGAGTCCCCAGATTGGTGAAAAAGGAACCTGTTAGTGGGAAGTGGGAAAGGTAGATGTGAGCATGCCAGAAATCTAGAAGAGGAGTGAGGGTGGTGGGTGGAATGAGGAGGCTTGGCATCTGTTCCTAAAGCTTGGGGAGCAGGTGGGTGATATGGAAAGATAAACAGCATCCTTTCCTTTCTCCAAAGATGATAATGCTAGAATTATGCAGCATGAGATGGGGCTCCATATTCCCAGGAAAACCAACACCAAGCTAAAAGCTGTATAAGAAGGCATATTGTACATGTAATAACTGTAACAGTATTCCAGGGATCCCAAGCTACTCATATTTGAAAATCTTCCTCTTTTTTTTACAACATCACTGTCTTCCCAGTGGTACAGAACTGAGAACACAGAACTCAAGGATCCCAGAGCAGTCTTAATTTTGGATAATCAAAAGGCCAAACGTCAATCAAAGACTCACTTTAGGTATAAGTAATCTGTATTGCCAAAGAAGCCTGGTGCTCTAGAAATGACCTAAACGAATCATCAATGATATGGGAAGCATAATGATGAAGTAGAAAGGGCCTTGGATTTACAGAGGATCTGGATTCATAGACTCACAGATTTAATGCTAAAAAAGACCTTAGAGTTCATTGATCCAACCCCTTAATTTACAGATGGTGAAACCAAGGCCCAGAGAAGTTAAGGGACTTGCCCAGGATCACATAGTTAATAAGTATCTGAGCAGGACTTGAACCCAGGTCTTCTTTACTCTAAGTCTAGTACATTAACTATTATACCATTTTGCCTGTACTTCCCTTCACTACCTGTGTGACATTGGCTAACACACCAAACCTTATTGGGTCTTATTTTCCTTAATTATAAAATGCTAGGATTATGCTAAATGATTTCTGAGATCCCTTCTAAATCTATGAACCTATAATCCAATGTATAACCAGAAAAGGAAGAGGGCCAGATGGTAGAAGCCTGCCTGCTTAGCCATCCTGGGCACCAACATAATCATCAACTAACAGTAAGTGATCCTCTAGCTTTTTGGAATTGGAGGATGAAGAGAGGGAGGAATGGGACAATATCCTGTCCCTCCATCCACCTCTTTTCATTCTCCTCTGCTAGAGGTTTTGCTAAGCTTTGAGCTTCACAAAGGTGGTGCTTTAAACCACTTTAACATCACGATTCATCTGTGTCCAAGGCCACAAAGGGATATATAAGGGACAGTCAAAACAAGGGGCCTTGGGAAACTGGGCTCCAAAAAGAGAAGTGACTATTGAGGAGGCAGTATTCTGTTATTGACTGGGCAAGCTGTCGTTGATTTAAAACTTACTGGTCTCATAGATACTTAGTCTTCTACTGAGACTATAATAAACAACAACTAGGTATTGGGTTTCACTCAACTTAGTCTATTGTCCCAAGTGCACAGAAAGATCCTGGTTGGATAAGTGTGTTGTGTACCCCAGATTAGGGAATGTTGGGCTCCAGGGAGCAGCTGTATGGTTGATGGAGTTAAAATTCCCTGTATTTTCTTTCTCTATTCTGTCAATTCATTGTCCAAGCCTTGTTCCTCTGGATCCAACAAACAAACAAAATTGTCAACTTTTAGATTCACACTGTCCCTAGCAAACCATTCCTTGCGTATGAGACCTGATTCAGAATGTCAAATCATCTTTCTCTTCAAAAGGCCCTATTTTAAATCAGCAAGTGATAAAAATATCACTTGTGCTTCTAGGATCTTCAGTTTCCTACTCAGGACTTCATAACTACCTGACATCCTTTCTAATTTCCTTATCTCTTATTAGTTGTCCCTATCTGATTCAATAGAAGTGGGGATTAATTATATACTACATGAAAAGAGCATCCCTTTTTATCGCTGATATAAAATCAATATACGTACAACCTCTATACTCCCTTGGAATGATTTTTAAAATGTTTTTTAGCTTTTACAAAGGAATATTTATTTCAAAGATATCAAGGATAGTAGTATAAATATTCCCCTTCTGCAAACACTTCAAAGAAATATCTCCTATACCAACTGAGGCTCAGGGTGAGAGTGGGTTCAGACTTTGCAGCCATTTCTGCATAGCATTGGTTCAATAAAGTTCATATGACAACGTTGTCAAGTAAGTCCTGCCTCAGCTACTGAGGGGTTAGATCCTGAAGGTTATTCTTTACTCTTCGGAACTTTGATGCAAGATTGGCTGCAAAATCTAGCATAAATTCAAATTCCAGACTCCCAGAATCTTGGACTCACAGATGGCTCATTCTCCTGATTTATCAAAACCTATAAGATTGTAGACTCCAACTTTCTTCACCTAAAATGAAAGACTAGATTCTGAGGCAGGCAAAAACTGATGCTGAAATTCACAGGACTTCATGGCCTTTGATAGGGAGAGGACTTGTGCTTTCTCCTCTGATAACACTGCCCTCTAATAGATGGCATCTAACAGGAAGAAGTATGCTAAAAGAAGCCAGACCAAGAGAAAGAGTCCCAAACAAGAGAGGATTAGCCCTCCCCTTTACGCCTTTAGAATTATGAATGCAAGCAGCCATGGGAAGGTATCAGTAATTTAAAAGGCTTTGAAGGGACCACCTAGATTATTTTTTTCTGTCCAGTCATGGAAAAGTACAGCTAATTAATGTGAAAAAAGCTGAGGAGGAGGATCCAGTTTAGTTACTTTTATCAGTTTCCCCTACATTTCTCTTGGATACTTTGAATGATGTGTGGCTTCAGTGCAGTGAGCATTTCTTTCAACTATGCAGCTTGCAACCCCTCCTTGTCTTCTCATACCATGTGATTCTTTAGTCACTCAACAAACATTTATTAGGTGCCTTATTTGGGCTGGGCCTGCTTTAGGTTTTTTTTGGGGGGGGGAAGGTTCAAATATGAATATTAAAATAATTCCTTCTCTTCGGGAGCTTATAACCTATTAGGTTTACTTACAAGGTCATAGGAGAGCATATTCAGAATACTTATATAGAAAATAAAAATAAATGAATTCAAAGTATTAAGTGCAAGGTAGATGGGGGAGGGTTCTAGTGTTGGGGGAATGGTTAGGGAAGACTTATTGTCTATGTTTTCCTATAAACAGCTTTTTTATCACCCCTATTTTTTCAAAAGTCCTTCCTGGAGGTTTTCTTTTGCTTCTGTTTGCACTTTGGAGTCACCAAGGAATTTTTCAGGTTATCCATTTGCTGTTCTTTCTTGTTATGTCATTGGTCTACCTCCAAGCAATACTGCTGTTTAAACTGGAGATAATATCAAACTGTGTTATCTTGGAATAACATTTTTTCCTGGTCATGTGGTCACTTCCTAATGCCCAGTTGCTCTCTTCTATCTACAATCTTTCTGCCTCTTTGTCTGGTATTTTGTTCCCTGATCAGAATAGATTCGCTGCCTGCTGTAATTCTTGCACAATAGGATAGTGCTATAATTTGGCCAGGGTCAATTTTCCTTTCCTGATCAAGTGATGAAGACCCCTTTCTTACCTCTCTCAACAGAAGGTTAATGGAACTTTTGTGCTTTCATATCCTCTAAGCTAATATAGAGTAGCTCAGGCATGGATGAATCTTGGTAGAGTGGAGAGAACACTGAATTTGGAGTCACAAGACCTCAGGGAGAATCCTACCTGTGGTGCAGAGGTGGGACCTTTCTGGGAGTTGAACATGGTATAAATTTTCAGACTACTTTTGATGTACTGAATGTTTTTTGTTTTTTCTATTCTTTTCTTTCAGAAATAAACAATTCTTTATTTTATCAGATAGTTTTCTGGGAGGGTAGATGAGAGATACCAGGGCAAATGTAGAGAAAGTAAGAACAAAAGGCACCATCAAAATCTTTCTTTCAAATTATTTATTTATTTTTAGTTTTCAGCATTCATTTCCACAAGATTTTGAGTTACAAATTTTTCTCCCTGTCTTTCCCCTACCCCCCCCGCCCCCAAATAGCGAGCCTACTGAATATCCCTTCCCCCAACCTGTTCTCTCTTATATCCTCCCCCATTACCCCCTAACTTTCTAGTAAGGCAAGATGGATTTCTATACCCCAGTGCCTGTATGTCTTATTTCCCAGTTGCATGGATTGTTTTCACATTTGTTTTTGAAACTTTCAGTTCCAGAGTCTTTTCCTTCTTCCTTCCTCACCCACTCCTACTGGGAAGACAAGCAATTCCACATAGGTTGTACATGTGTAGTTGTGCAAAACATTTCCATAGTAGTTATATTGTGAAAGATTCACTATATTTCTCTTCATCCTATCCCTCCCCACACTTATTCTTTCTCTACTTTGACCCTGTCCCTTTTCAAAAGTGTGTGCTTCTAACTACCCTCTCCCCCAATCTGCCCTCCCTTCTATCTTCCCCCTCTTATCCCCTTCCCCCCTGCTTTCCTGTAGGGTAAGATACCCAATTGAATTATTCCCTCCTTAAGCCAAATTCAATGAGAATAAGGTTGACTGTTGACCCATTCCCTTTCACATTCCTTCTCTTCCCCTCCATTATAACAGTGTTCTCTTGCCTCTTTTATATGACTTAATTTACCCTAATCTATCTCTCCCTTTCTCCTCCCAATAAATTCCTCTCTCACCTCTTAATTCTATTTTTTAGATATCATCCCTTCATATTCAACTCATCCTGTGCCCTCTGTCTATGTATACATGTATACACATATGCACATACTCACATATATTTATATACATGTACACCCTCCTATGCATACATATATATGTATGTATGTATACATATACATGCATATATATTGCCTTCAGCTATGCTCATATTAAGAAAAGTTTCATGAGTTACAATTATCATTTTTCCACATAGGAATGTAAATAGTTCCACTTTAATAAGTTCCTTTGATTTCTTTTTCCTGTTTACCTTCTGATACTTCTCTTGCTTCTTGTGTTTGAAAGTCAAATTTTTTGTTCAGCTCTGGTTTTCTCATCAAGAATGCTTGAAAATCCTCTATTTCATTGAATGACCATATTTTCCCCTGAAACATTATACTCAGTTTTGCTGGGTATGTGATTCTTGGTTTTAATCCCAGATCCTTATCCTTTGACCTGCATAATATTATATTCCAAGCCCTGTGATCCCTTAATGTAGAAGCTGCAGATCCTGTGTTATCCTGATTGTGTTTCCACAATGCTCGAATTGTTTCTTCCTAACTCCTTGAAGTATTTTCTCCTTGATCTGGGAACTCTGGAATTTGGCTATAATATTCTTAAGAGTTTTCTTTTTAATCTTTTCCAAGAGGTGATTGGTGAATTCTTTCAATTTCTATTTTGCCCTCTGATTCCAGAATATCAGGGCAATTTTTCTTGATAATTTCGTGATCATGGCTTTCAGGTAGTCCAATAATTTTTAAATTATCTCTCCTGGATCTATTTTCCAGGTCAGTGGTTTTTCCCATGAGATATTTCACATTGCTTTCTATTTTTTCATTTGTTTGGATTTGTTTTATAGTATCTTGATTTCTCATAAAGTCGTTAGCTTCCAATTGCTCCAATATAATTTTGAAGGAATTATTCTCTTTGTGAGTTTTTGGACTTCCCTTTCTGTCTGGCAAATTCAACTTTTTAAGGCATTCTTCTCCTCTTTGGCCTTTTGGGCCTCTTTTGCCATTTTAGTTTGTCTTCTTTTTAAGGTATTATTTTCTTCAGTATTTTTTTGGGCCTCTTTTAGCAGGCTGTTGACTTCCTTTTCATGATTTTCTTGCATCATTCTCAATTTTTTTTCCCAGTTTTTCCTCCACTTCTCTTACTTAATTTTCAAAATCCTTCTTGAGCTCCTCCATGGCCTATGACCAATTCATATTTTCCTTGGAAGCTTTTGATGCAGGAGTTCTGACTTTGTTATCCTCCTCCAATTCCAAGCTTTGATCCATTTTGTCCCCCCAAAAGGATTATATGGTCTGATTGCGCTTCCTCTGCTTGCTCATATTGCTAGCCAATTACTTGACTTTTGAGCTCTTTGCCACAGTAGAACTCTGCTTCCAGAATGGAGAGAGCTTTGTCCCAAATTGCTGGGGTTTTTGCAGCTGCCAGAGCTATTAATTGTATGCCCTCTCTGCAGCCTTCAAAAGTTCTGGCACACTGGTTACACAACCCAGGACCACCACCCAAGACCATGATCTAGATCCAAGCAGGGTAAAGCAAGAGTGATTACCCTCTGAATGGTTGCTTGGTCCACCTACAATCTGCAGGCCAGGCGCTCTGGAAGCAGCCATGTTGCAGTAGCTGCAGATGCCATCCCTCTGCCACTTCTTGCCCTGGGGGCAGGGGCCAGACCATACCCTTCTGTCCCCCTGTTTCCAACAGAGTTTCCCACTGACCTTTTACTTTGCCTTTGGTGTTTATGGGTTGAGAAGTCTAGAAACTGCCACAATTCCTGGTGATTCACTCTCCTGAAGTCTGCTCTGGCCCATTTGGGCTGCCCTGGGGCTGGAACCAAGGCTCATAGGAGACTGCGCTAAGTTCCCAGCATGCTTCAATAGACCCTTCTGTCTGTCTGCTAGGCTGCCCTCAATGGGAGATTTGTTTCTCTCCATCTCTTTGTGGGTTCTGTAGTTTTAAAATTTGTTTAGAGTCATTTTTTTTACAGGTATTGGAAGTGGTTGGAGCCAGAGTCCACACTAAGTTTGTGCTTTTGCTCCACCATCTTGGCTCCACCCCCAAAAACTTATTTAAAAAAAGGTTGACTGTGCTATGTAAGCAAATCAGTTAAATTCCCTTTGCCTTAGCTTTCTCATCTGTAAAACAGGCATGGGAAATGGACTAGATAATCTCTTAAATCTCTTATATTTAAAAAAAAATCCACAATAAAAACAAAACAAAAAGTCTCTGTGGGCTTCCCTAGGCTCAGCAGTGATATTTAGCAGAAGCTCATATTTAAATCAGTGTGTTAGATTTTGAAGAATGGTTAGAAACCCAGGATTGGTGATGCAGGCCTTTAATTCCTGCTACCAGGTAAGCGAGGCTGATGGACCTCTTAAGCCCAGGAGTTCTGAACTGCAGTTAAGTGAACCTATAGTCTGACACCAGTATGTTGAGCCTCTAGGAGTGGGAGGATCCAGGCTTTCTAAGGAGGAGTGAACCACCCAAGTCAGAAATACAGTAGGTCAAGGCTCCTAAGCCAATCAGTAGGGGTATCAGGCCTGTGAGTGGGTACTGCACTTCTAACCTGGCCAAGTTACTGACAACCAGTCTCAAAACAAACAAACTGGTTAGGAATTGAGCAGGTGCTTTTTGAGGTCACAAAGAATTGGGATCTGAAGGGGTCTCCATCAACTGAGGAACTATTGACCAAGTTATGGTAAGTTACATTACATAAACGTGAGGCAAAATCATTATGTGGTAAGAAATGTTGAAGGGAATGGTTCCAGAGAAACCTGGGAAGACTTATATGAACTGTTGTAGAGTGGAATGAATAGAATTAGGAAAACAAATTTATATGATGACAAGATTGTGAAGATAAATAACTTTAGAAGACTTAAGAACTCTGACCAATGTAACGAAAAAGCTCCATTCTAGAGGACTCATGATGAAACATGCTAACAACATCCTTACAGATGAGTCAAAGACTCAGAGAGCAGAATTACACCCCCCAAACCTCCCACACCCACCCACCCACACATGCTCATAAACACACAGAGATACACATTTGTATGTTTTAGATGTGGTCAATGTGGAAATTCGTTTCACTTTACATCTACATAATGGGGATTTTGTTTTTCTTTTGTTTTCAATTGAGGTGGAGGGGGGAGAGAGGATTTTTGATGATTGCAAAATAAAATTTAAATTAAAAAGGAATTTAGCAGGAGCTGAGGAAGGACATTCTAGGCTTTGGGAACATCATCATTTGCCATCTGAAGGAGCTGGACTGAGAGATCCTTCCCTTTCTGAATTCAAGATGTTAACCTAGTCTTTCTTATAACGTTTTTAGGTATCTCTTGAGAAGAACATTGTTATTCCAGAGAACATAATCATTAATAAGACATATCTAATAAACACAAAACCACACCTCCATTGTCTTCAGTCTTGTGACAATGCAGATGTTAAAGCAATATCAATGAAAACCTTATCATTAGTATTCTGGTTCCTCAAATACCATCTGCTTCACATCTTAGGAAGGAAACAGGTGGAAGGGTTCTTTAATTACCCTGTGAACCATTCTAGTCTTTTGCTTTTCTTGGGCTGATTAGCTCTCCTCTATAGAGGAATATAATTTTTCTTTTAATAAAAAGCACCAACCTTGGCAGGTTGCAGATGCTAAATATATCTCCAGAAAGAACACTGAAGATGAATGAATTCTTTTGCAAGCCTTTATGAATTAAATATATGGCTTGCTCCAAATTGAATCCCCTTTTTCACAAGACACTAATATTATTGATAGTGGGTTATAGATTGCATTACTAGTAACAGTCAAAGAATGCTGTCTATACATAAAGAGAGAGCTGGGTAGCAGATGAATTCTCTTTGAAGGGCAGTGAGGAATGTACAAAAGAGTAATAAACAAGCATAAACGTTGGAAAGATAGTTCCTGCTGATAGAATTCCATATTGCCTTTGGTTTCCAAAGTAACCAGAATGATGGAATCTCAGCACTAGAAGGGCACTTCAAGGTCAGATAATCAACTTTAATGCTATTATCATGTATGTCTTGGACCCAAGGCTGGTCTTTTCCCTTCACCCTCCTTCACCCCACTGAAGTATTCCTGACATTGTTGGGGTGGGAAAGGCGTTAAGAAATCCATGAATGACACATGCTGTACAAAAGAATCATTTCTTACAGTTTTTCAACATCTTTCTCTGCTGTTATGTCAATGCTGGGAATGGGAGGGCACTAGGATTTGGATCACTGTTCACCCTCTTTATGCAGTCTCTCTCTGATCAGATCCCAAAGCACATTGAAAGCTTTCCAGCTTTGGGAATCCTAGAACAAATAAACCAACTCTCTCATCTACAATCCCTGTGACTCTTTCACCAGGGACTGTGACTTAACTTACTTAACCTTTCCCTGCCTCAGTTCCTTCATTTGTAAAAAGGGGGAGTTGTAATCAAAGGTTTTTAAGGTCCCTTCTAGTCCTAAATCTATGATCTTATGTTAGATTTCCCTCTCACTACAGATTCACTTCTAAAGGCTGAAATTTTCTCACTCTTGAACCTTACTGTGATTTACAAGTAGACTCACTCCCTCCATCCTTGCTCCCAGGTCAGTTTCTCACTAAGTTAACAGCTACCCTGAAGCTACATATGGATGCCCTTAATTGGCCCCAGAGTATTCCAGACAGTTGCATTTCTCCCCCCTTCACTCAAACTCCATGGCCTCCAGTGCTTCTCCTTTCTTTCCTGTCTCCCTCCATATTGTCCCCAACTGTTGACACCAACTGCCTACCCAAGGCAGTAATTGCTTTATATTTCTGACAGGTTACCATTCAGATGCTGCTTAGGTTATTTCCAGAGGTGGGAGGACCAATTGCTTTTAGAGACTCCTCTTCCACTGGTAAAAAACTTTTATGTTTATACATTTCTTCTAAATATTTGATTCAAAATCTGTTTCCCTGTAGCTTCTTAGAGCATCCCTTTGGAACAAGAAAACATAACTACTTCATCTAGAAGACAGCACTTCAAATATTTATAGGTAACTTTCATGCCCCCATTTTCTTCTCTCAGCAAAAACATCCCGAATTCCCTCAACTATTTCACATGCAACATGGTTTCCAGATGCCATACTTTACCCATCTCCCTTTTCTGATGGTTCTTTGTTTTCAGAAAGAAAGTTTCTCTTAAAATGCGCTATTTAGAATTAACCTCATTGTTATGGCTTGCTTCAATCAAGGACTTAATTAGGGAAAGTAGTTGCAGGACTTTGTAACAAATTTAATGCAGAGCTTGAGACAGACACAATCTTGCATCAATAAGACATTTTCAATCCCTGATTATTGGCTCCAAGATCTAATTATTATACATTAAATTATACCAATGCATTCTGAAATAGGTAGTAAAAGAAAGCAAGATTTGAAATAACTTGTCAGTTCAGTTCAATTTAATTCAACAAATATTTATTATGTATTGACTATATTTAAGCCTCTAAAAAAAGTCTATAAAGCTTCATCATGGTCTGGAGGTGAACTTGGTTGCTTGAATGATGTGCTGGGGGGGTCACAAGTTCTAGAATGGTCTATTCTCATGAAAAAGTGAAAAATATTAAAATGGCCTTCAGTCATGTGCAGCCCATTTCACTTCTACATCAATGGTGGCAAAATGGCCTTGAGGAAAGAATAAGATTCCAATAGGTGGAGACTTGGGGAAAAGAAGGAGTCCATTCTAAATAGGAATTGGAGTGGAATGGTACTTATGAAGGCACAGAGGTGAGAGGCAAAAAGGAGATCAAGGAACAGAAAACATTCCATTCTGGATGGGGAATCAATACATGAAGGGGAGAGGTATGAAATAGTTCTGAAACTGTAGTTTGGAAATAAATTAATGAAGGTAGTGAGTACCAGGCTATAGCTACTATTCTGATAGGAAACATAAGTGGGAACATTGAAAAGGTTTGAAATGTCTGTAGTCTGGATCAGAATATGGATTTAGGAAGATTACGTTGGTGGATATATTTATGATAAATTGAATAAGGGAGAGGTGGATTTGTGGGGAGACAAATTAGTTGGTCATTATAGTAGTTTAGGTTAGAGGTAATGAGAATCAGAAATAGAATGGTGGCAGAAAGAAATGAAAGTAAGAGCAGGATGTGAAATGCTACAGAAGTAGAAATGACAAGACCTTTGGAGAATGATTGGATGTCAGGGGTGAGAGAGAAGGAAGAATGACAGATGTCTCCAAATTTTTGAGTTTCAGTGATTGGAAGAATGTCAGGCAGTGCCATAAAAATATATAGAAAAGAGGGGCAGATTTTGGAGTAATAAAATGAGATCTATTTTGGATATACTGTATTTTTAAAAGACATGTAGGATGGAAATAAAGGACTATAGCTCAGTAAAGAAGCTGGGGTTGAAGACATGCCATCAACATTCAGGTGTAAAATGAAGCAATGGGAGTATATTAAATTGCCAAGGGAAGTACTTCAAGATAAGAGGAGGGGTGGAACCAAAATGACAGAGTAAAGGAGGGACTTAAATAAAACTATTGCACTCTAAGAAATGATGAGCATGATGCTTTCAGCAAAATCTGGAAAGACTTACACAAACTGATATAAAGTGCAGTGACTAGAACCAGGGGAACAGTATTCCCAGTAACAGCAGTATTTTATGATGGTCAACTGAGAATGACAGCTATTTTCAGCACTACAAATATCTAAGAAAATTCTAAAGACTTAGGATGAAAAAATGCTATTCTTTCAGAGATAGAATTGAGAGAGTCTTAATGACAATTGAAGCATTCTATTTTTTAACTTTCTTTATCATTATTGTTTTTGGTAAGTGTTTTCTTTCACAATGTGACTAATATCTTTTGCAAAAAACAAAAAAGAAGAAGAAGAGGAGCAAGGACAGGAACTTGAGAAGTATTCACTTAAGAAGAAGAAGAGGAACAAAAAAAGGTATAAAAGAAGCAGTGATATGGAAAGGGATCAAGAGAATGCAAAGTTTCAGAAGCTAAAGAAGAAGGAAGTATCAGTAAGGCTGGGAATGATCAGCAATGTCAAATGCTACAGAAAAATCAACAAGTATGAAACCTGAGAAGAGACCAATGGATTTGGAAATTGAGAAAACAGTTTAGTTAGAGTGATGAATAACTGAAGCCATATTCTGTGTGTGGGTATGTCTGTGTGTGTGAGAGAGAGAGAGAGAGAGAGAGAGAGAGAGAGAGAGAAATTAGAATAGAAACACATCTTTTATACATTTAATAGTGAAGGGAAGGAAAACATAGGATGATAGCATAAGGGTAGGGTAGAATTTGAAAAAGAAGAAAGATTTGTATTTTCCCCCTAGGATAGTTAAATCTGAGTCAATCTGTAGGCAGATGTAAAAGCTACTAATAAAGATGAAGAATTAAAAATTTTAATGTGTACATATTGATTCTAGAATAAAATACGACCTCCTTACAACATTTAAAGCCCTCCACAATCTAGTTCCCACCTGTCTCTCCATTTTTAGGTCATATGACTCTGCTTTACTCTCCATTCTAGTCAAGTTGATTTGCATTTTGTTCTTCATATACCATGCTCCATCTCCCATCTCTGTGTCTGTGCAAGAAAGGTAGCCCCCTCCCACACCCTATGTCTAGGATACCCTCCCTCCTAACTTCTACCATGTAGAATCCCTAGCTTCCTTCACAGTTCAACTTGGCCAATACTGCCTACATACAGCATTTCCTGCCCCACTCTCCCCAGTTATTTCCACTCACTCTCTCTAGAAGTTACCTTCTATTAGTCTTATTTGCTTAGCTATACACATAGTTTCCCCCTTGAGGGCAGGGACTGTTTTTTAAGTTTGTGGGTAACATCTATTTTAGGAATTTGGCAGCTGTATGGAAGATGGATCAAAGAGAAAAGGGACTACACATGGGAGAACAATTGAAAAGCTATTAAAATATTCCATGCAGGACAGAATAAGGGTCTGAACTGTTGTAGTGCTTGTGTAAAGGGAAAACTTGAGTTCAAATAATATGTTTTACAGTTATAAGATGGCAGAGACAGTGTTAGACAGCAGTATACCTAGGAAAGATCTGGGGACATTAGTGGATCAAAAGTTCAGTATGAGTTGGTGCCATGCATGCCATGGCAGCCAAAGCTTGGTTTCAACCTCAGCTTTCAGAAATAAAGAAATGATAGTCCTCTGCATTGGTCAGACCACATTTGGAATATTGTTCTGGGCACCATATTTTGGGTATTGAGAAGCTGGAGAATATCCAGAGGGGAACAACCAGGATGATTCTTTACAAATATTCTATGTGAATGTGATCTGATAAAATGGGTGTGGCTAGGATACAGAAGAGATGACTCAGAACAATATAATAGCTAACTATGAATCTGAAAGTCTGTCATTTAGAAGAGAGATTGTACTTATCCTGATTGGTCCTGAAAGGCATGACAACTGCAGGACTTAGGCATGATGTAAGGAAAAACTTCCCAGCGACTGTCAATGGTCTTTCTATGACTTTGGTTGGGAATTGGAGAAGATGGGGAGAATGGTAGCTGGAAGGAATGTTATAGCCAAGGTAAAGATTTTAAAGATAAGACAGATGTAGGCATATTTTTTAGTCATTTGCAAGGAGCCGTTGGACTAAAGATGAAAAAAGGAGGGAATGTTTGGGGTTGAATGCTCGTGGAAGACATACAGAATGAGATTGAGAACACAAATGGAATGGTTAATGTTGTCAAGGAGAGACCCACCTCTTCAAAGATGGAAGCAGAGAATTAAATAGTGGTTTTGAGGTATGGAATGAAGAAGAGGGGGCAAGCAACAGATGGTGTCATTTTCTCAATAAAATAGGAAGTAAAAGTGGGGAAGAAGAGGTATAAGAAACCTAAGGAGGAAAGTCAAGGGTTGGAGTAGCTTTCTTGGACACTCTGAGAGGGTACATCTGGGAAGAATTAAAGATTGCCACATAGCAGTGAGGGCTTAGTTGAAATTAGATACACATTTATGGGGAACCCCATCTACAAGATTGCATGACTCTCCAGAAGCATTAATTTCTTTCCTTTGTTTTGCTTTTTGGAGGGGGAAGGGCAGGATAATTGGGGTTAAGTGATTTGCCCAAGGTCACATGGTTAGTAAGTGTAAAGTGTCTGAGGCCTGATTTGAACTCAGGTCCTCCAGTGCTGTATTCACTGATCCACCTAGCCACCCCTCCCAGAAGCATTCAGGACTCCTTGAGTAGGAATGGAGAAGAAGATGGTAGGGATAACTAAGAGTTGGTATTTGGCAAGGCATTATTTGTAATAGGTCAAAGGGTAAAGGTTTTAGGAGTAGTTGATAGTGTGCAGTTGTACAAGTCACCCATAGAGTCAACCCCGTTAAGAAGAAGGGAGACAAGAGTAGGAGTGAAGGAGCAGAACAAGGAAGATTTGTCTTTGTATCACCTAAATGCCTAGCAGCGTCTGGAACATATTAGGTGCTGAATAAATGTCCGTTCAACTTTTGAATGAAGAATGAATATAGACATTTAAAGCTTATCTTTCTACTCAGACAGAAAAATTTAATATCTACATGAAAGAAAAACTTATTTTTCATATATTTGCAATAGAGAAATCTCTAATTTGTCCTAGCTTTGTTAAATCGTCGTTTATAATACTGTAACCTCTAGGCATAACATCAAGATAGCATTTCATACTTGCAAAGTACTTAATATCCATTATTTCTTTTTATCCTAGCAAAAATTCTGAGAGGTAAGTTAATAATAACCCTATTTTACTGATGAAGAAACTGAAGTCTAGCAAGATCAAGTAACTAGTTCAGTTCACATAAATGACAAATGACTTTACTGGGACTTGAACCCAAAGCTTCTGACTCTAAGATAACATTATACTAGGCATTCTTCAAATTCGCTTCTTCCTGAGATGACTACCATCTTTGCATTTCATCTATTGGTATTGTTCTGACCCAATTTACAGAACAGCATGACTTTGGGCTGCCACCCCCAAAGTCCTATAATCATGCTGACCCTTTTCTACTGCCAAACTCCCATCCAATCTCCACTAGCCCCCAGAAGGTTATGGGGCAGGACTCTCTGGAGGATGTGCCATTCCTTTTACCAGGATGTACTTACAGTACAAATAACTGGATTAAACTCCTCATCCCTCTACCTGGACTTCAACTAAATTTGCCTGGGGGTGAAGCAAGAATCCCTCTGAATTGGGGTGGCCAGGTGGCGCAGTGAGTAAGGCGCCAGACCCAGAGTCGGGAGACCTGGGATCAGTTCTGGCCTCAGATACTCAGCACCCACACAAAAATAACTGGCCGTGTAACCTTGAGCAAGTTACTTCACCCCGATTGCTTAAAAAAAAATAAAAAGAATCCTTCTGAATTTGTTACAGGAATAGCATGAATAAAGGAGACCCAAAGATAATCTCTGCATCTCACCTTAATCAATAGTTTCCCCATCTTACCCATACCAATGGGATATTTTGCTTGTGCTCTGGAACGAATAACAAAACTGGCTGACGACTCCAACCTCTACCTTCCCTGTGTAGACACTGGGAAATATGGATTCTGCCAGTACACTAAATATGTTTTAAGGAGTGTTGATATAACCAATGGAGTAATCTTTCCCCCAAGTGTTTTAAGTCCTTCCTATTTGGCAAAGCTCTCACTGCTTTGCCTGTAGGTTGATCTGGCAGGAATCTCTTTTTCTGCTATTACCAACCATATGTTCATTATGGAGGAATGGAGGCAGTGGCTGTGTCTACACAATGCCAAAACAACTGAGCAGTTCAGTGTAATGGGGGTAAGGTAGGTGGAGAGGGGGTGAGCAAGGTTGTTTGGCATCATATAGACAGAACCACCAACTGATTAGTTATTTTCAGACTTCACCAGATTTCATGGGCATTATGTAGCTAATTTGTCACTAGCTGAATCATTTTTCAGTGGTGTCCAACTCTTCAAGACCCCATTTGCAGTTTTCTTGGCAGAGATGCTGGAGTGGTTTTCCATCTCCTTCTCCAGCTCCTTTTACAGATGAGGAAACTGAGGCAAAAAGGGGTAAGTAACTTGCTCAGAGTCACATGGCTAGTAAATGTCTGAGATCAGATTAGAACTCAGGAAGATGATTCTTTTTGACTCCAGACCTGGCATTCTATCCACTGCACCACCTAACTGCCCTATTACTAGTTACTATTGTCCAAATATAATCAATAGAAATCAAGGGAATGAATTCTCTCCTCCCCCATTTAATATATGAGAGACCTCACTGAGCAACTCAATCCATTATAATGGGAATTCTTGAATAATGGGATAGTCCCTGCTTTAACCCTAACTAGTCTAAAATTTCAACAAATGTTTATTCATTTAGGGGGTGGCTAGGTGGTACAGTGAATAGATCACCAGCCCTAGAGTCAAGAGGACCTGAGTTCATATCCGGTTTCAGACATGTAACACTTACTAGCCATGTGACCTTGGGCAAATCACTTAATCCCAATTGCCCTGTCCTCACCCCTCCAAAAAGCAAAAAAAATAAAGTTTATTAATGTATAAAACCTTAATTATGTATCTACAATGTGCAGATCACTCCACTAGGCACTGAAGAAGATAAAATCAGACTCTGGAGTTCATGAGTTAAGGAGATAAGACACATTCACATATAATACAAAAGAGTATAGAAGGCTGAGTGTTGCAGTGAGGGCTCTGCCCACCCAAAAACTGTTGCGGCTTCATGATGTGTTGTGGTAGAACCACCTCAAAGAATTCTGAGTCAGACCACCTCTAATCCAAGTATAGGCATTTATTGGGATTGATGCCTCTCAGGAAGGGGGCTAAGTTCCAAGGGGAACCAGCAACTTCAGAGAAAGCAAGATGGATTTTTATGGGGTAAAGATGCTGATTACACAATCAAAATTTACACAGGTTATAGGAATATGATTAATATTAAAAAGACAGGAGGAGTTAGTTAAGGGATTAGGTAATGGAGGAGGGCTTCCATCATGGTTAAACATTCTGGTCATGCTGCCCTCCAATTGGGTAGCTATTGGGGTCTTGTCTAGTCAAGATAGATAGTTAGGCATTGTGGTCCTATCTTGGGTTAGATGGATGATTGTGATTGTGATTAAATACAAGAATACACCTGTTTCTATGGAAATGGGTCTGGGGGCAGTAACCAGGTAGAGGCAGTGACTGGGATCCCATCACATGGACACTTCTGCTGTTCTGTGAGAACTATGAATTCATGGACATACATGTTGTTCTAGTGAGAAGTGAGGCATATATGAAGAAGTTAGGACATTGGTGGGGGGGTGGCTAGGTAGGTACAGTGGAGCTTTTATTCAGTGGGGCTGGGGGCAGATTTATTAGGATTCCATCATGAGGATGGGGGAGATTGTCACTGTCAATGGGGGAATTAGGGAATGTTTCTCTAAGATGGTGACATTTGACTGTAACTTTACTAATACATCATGCAGAGAGCTATAGAGAAGGCATTCCAATAGAGAGCAGTGTGAGTAAAGGCAAAGATTAAGCAAAGCCTGAGTTGCTTTGATCCCCAGGACATAGAATCTCCAGATTTGGTGAAGCAAGATAAATGGCCTGGCCCAGGGTCACACAGAAAGTCAGGGGCAGTTATCAGGGCTCTGGATTTGGTTCAACTTTATAATCTTTCTTGATTCTTTCCTTTCCTTTCCTAAATGCTTTGTCACATTACTGGGAAGGACTCTGATCAATTAGAATTAGACTGTTTGGGCCACTTCTGCTTCTGTCTGCTAGTACTATATTACACACACTTCACACAGTCTGTAGTAGAGAGGGATAGAAGAGTGATGTGATATGCTAGTAAATGTTTAACAACCAGCTCACCAGTTGATGGTTAGAATGTAAGCACAACATACTTTTAAGTTTAATCTTCATCATCAACATTTTCCCCCATCACTTTTTGAAGTTCAAGTAGTAAAAGAATAACTACTTGAGTGCTGATTTGTAGCCCTTTCCAATTACCAAGGTATAAATGTTCATATTGAAAATTTAATAACTGGCTCTATGAGCTGGTTCAAGCTGACTCCAGCACACCCTTAGATGTGGCTGCCTTTGTGGGTTTGCTATGCAAGATTAGTGGTGGCTTTCACCAAAATACCTTATATATGACCTCCTTGCTGCCCCAACCCATGTCTATGTACCTCTATCTCTTAATCTAGTCAACTGTGAGGGAGGCATTACTTAAGAGACATGATCAATGGACAGATATCATAAAATATTTCTGATTTGAACCTTGTCACTGGGTATTGTGGTGTGTGCCTGTAATTACTGCTACCAGAGAGGCTGAGGTTGGTGATATTTTTTTTTTAATTTTATGAGTTCTAAGGCTTAAAGAATGATTGTGGCAAGAAATTAAGTTTTGAATATATTGAGCTGAAGGGCTGGTTGAACATCTCAGTATAGCTATCCTATAGATATGAGTCCTGAGCTCCAAAGAGAAATCTAGATTTGAATGATAATCCTGGAGAGTCATAGATGAATTATAGAAATGGATGATTTCCTTCATCTCTCCATCTGTACGAGGAGCTCTGGAACAGATCCTCATATAACACACCCATAATACCTGGGGAGTTTATTTTTAATTCACTCAGTCAATAATCACTTATTGTTTACCATGTGCCAGGCTCTCTGCTAAGTCTGGGGATACACATAGAAACAAAAAGAATGACAGTTACTGTCCTAAAGGAGCTTATATTCAAAGGGGAGAAAACAGCACACAAAAGGGGAGTTGAAGGAGATCAGGAAAGGAGGTGCCTGTGTGGGACGTGGTGTCAAAATCTGGAGTGATGACTGTTCTAGGTCAACCCTCAGTGGAACTAAACTAAACTGATTGGTGAATGAGTATGAACCAAGCCCCCTGCATCTAGGCAACCCCAGGTTAGATCACGATTCAGTTCTTAACCATTTCTCTTGCCCTGGCTCCCAAGTGATATTACCCTTTCCCATTCCACCTCGACTCCCTCCACTTCTTTCTCTAGGAACAGTGAAAATCCAACCAATTGTCCCTATACTTTCATTCACTACATCATGTGATTCCCTGAAGAGAAATTCCCTTTCCTGGTCACCACTCTTTTATGACACATGATGTTTTCCACATTAGAAAATAAATTAATGCTAGAGACTGCCACATTTTTGTATTTGTATCTCTGGCACTTATAGCACAGTGCCTGGAACATATCATTTAATAAATATTTTTTATTAATTAGTTCAAAGGACAATGGAAATCATTTAGTCAAATTCCTTCATTTGACAGGGGAGAAAACAAAGAGGTAATTTTCATAAACTTCATATCTTTTCAATAAACAAAAATCTATTTTTCCTCCCTCTCTCCAACTCCTATTGAAAAAAAATGAAACCCTTGTAAGGAATATGTATAGTCAAGCAAAATAAATTCCCTCATTGACTGACCCTGACCTCAAGGAACTTACATTCTACTTGGTATACATACATTAATGGATAAATAAATAAAGATCTACGGAGCACAAAATTAATACATAAGTTTCTTTTCGAGGCGGGGAGGAGTTCACTAACAACTAGGGTATAGGGAAAAGCTTTGTGGTTGAGGTAGCACTTGCAGGAAGTTAAGGGTCCTAGGGAAAAAGACTATTCTAGTTTGTGCAAAGGCAAAGAGATTGGAAGTGGAATGCTGTCTATGGGAAATGACAGATAGGCCATTTTGGCCAGAACATAGAATGCATGATGGGGAATAATGTGTAATCAGCTTGGAGAGAGACAGAGGCTGGAGTCACACTGTGAACAGCTTTAAATGCCAAACCAGAGGACTCCAAGCAGAACTGGAAACTGTGGGCACTTATTCTTACTGTATTGCTGAAGAAAAGTTAAAAAAACCCAACCAAAACAAACAAAAAACCCACCCCTTCAGACAAATGAAAGTATGTACTACTACTGCTATTTATGTAATGGGGACAGCACAAAATTTTCATTGTGACTCCCATTTTGAGAGGGGGAAGGACTGAGTGACCACCTACTTACCTTAGTAGAAGTGCTTGCCCCCACCCACAGTGCACCCACTTGGTCAATGTGTGCCTAGGTCATCTTAATTTTTCCCCCCCTCCCCTGGTGATCTATAGAAGGAATCAAATGACTGCCAAAGAACCATTGTGAGAAATTTTCTGGGAAAGGACTTCCATCTCTAAATAAATCTCACACATTGGCCACTGGCGTCAAGATGGAATTTACAATAAGAAATTGAATTTCTTTCTGAAAGGCCCTTTGCATCTTTAGAGGGAAACATTACTGAGTAATTGGGAACTATTTAGTTTTTCACAAAGATAACACTGCATTGCTAATTTTCTTCTTATTTGAATATTTTCAGGGCATTTCCATGGAAAAGCAATGTCTGAGTAAGCTATCAAAGTGACATGTAAGGATATTTTGACTCAAAATGAGGAAAGGGGACCATTTTTCTAAGCACCAGCTATGTGTTGCTGTGGTCCCCAAGGGTTAACGCAGATGCACAGCTCAGAATGGATATCTTTAGATTGAGAGGGTTAGTGTGGGGGCTAGTTGGCATGGACCATCGCTATATAACTGTACTGAACCAGTGAAACTGAGGAACTCTACTGTTTTATGGATTTACAGAGTTGTAATGCAACTTCTCCAGAGAATGGTACTTTTGTATCCTGAGAGTAGATAGATTCCTTGAATAACTGTTGGGTTTATTCTCTATCCTGAACATGTAAGTAAAGATTTATCAATGGATGTTTAATTAAATTGAAATCATTTTTGTCTTTGAGGAATATCAGCTGGAAAGAATGCCATAAATTTCATTTAAATCAACATTTATTAAGCGTTTATTATATACAATGTCTGGGGAATCTGAAACAGTGTCTGTGCTCAAGAAACTTACATGATATGGGTAAGGATGGAGATATAACATATATACAGATGAGTTTAGGATGAGGAAGATTTGAGGAAAGAGAGGGCTGTAATAACTGGGAGGATGAGAAAAGGCTTTGCCAAGGAGGTGGCACCTACCTGAGCCTTGAAGGAAGACAAAGTTTCTGGGGGAGAAAGATGAAGAGGGAGGACATTCCAGGCAGAGGAACTGTCATTCCAAGAAATACACAGAGGCAGGAAATGGACTATCAAGTATGGAGAACCGTTGATAGTCCGATTTCCCTGGAATGTATATTTTATGAAAGGAAGTCATGTGCCATATTAGAAAGGAAGATGGGCCCAGATTGTTGGGCTTGGAGTCAGGAATGAATGAATTAATGAATGAATGAATGAATGAATGAATGATTAGGTACTATGTGCAAAGCACTGTGATAAATGCTGGGTATATAAATAGAAAATAATACTGTCCTTGCTCTCAATGAGCTAACATTCTAATAGGGGAGAAAGTATAACTGGAAGTCAGGTAGAAAGATCTCACCGTCCTTAGGATGCAGCAGTAAAGCAGATGGTAATGCCTTTTCTTTTATGTCATTTCCACTGATAAAACCCTATCAGTTTCTGATGTCAAGTCATTTGATGGTGCCAATGACTTTGGTGGCAAGAACTTTCCTTTCTGGGTCTTTAGTAACTGTGGTTGAAGCGTCTGCAGGAGCTGGCAGGCTGCATCTCTATGTGGGTTGTTTCTTAGGATGATGGCTTTGTACATTGGGCAGGAAGCATAGCTATTCTCAAGTCTCTTGGATTTGGAGTCCTGGGCTGTCTCCACTAGGTCTGAGTTGGGGATTGGTGATCAAGGTGGTGGATTGACTTAAGCTGGGCTTCATTTCCACCTTTGAAACTTAGTAGTTGTGTTGCCATAGGTAAGTGACTTACTTTCTCTAATCTTTCTCATCTGTAAAATGAAGACAATAATTCCTGTGATGCCAAGCTCACAGGGCAATTGGTCTCAAATAAGATGAGCTACGTAAAGCATTTTGAAAACTGTAAAGCACTATATAAATGGTGGTAATTGTTATATTGTGATTAATATTATTTTCTTTTCATCTCTATGTAGGAAGGAATTCGGATACAAAGAGTCTATAGATTAATTGCTATCTTACTATTCTTTGTGCATAATTTTCAGTAGATCTGCTGCAGGTGGATGAAATTATTGTTTTTTGTAATTAAATGGAAATGTTGGGATTCTGTAGGTCCTATGCAAGAGTCTTTAGAACAACTCCAGTCACAGATGGGAAGGCAAGGCATATAAAACAGCCTTAATACACTTGGGATACTGTGTGTGTATCTACCTATGTACACACATATGTATGGATGTGCATACTTCTTTGTGGGTATGTATGTTACTTTTCTAAAATGTAATAAAGCATCAGGTGATGCATGATCAGGTCATGGTTGAGCAACCTCATTATAGTGATCAATGGTAAAGAACACCTGGAAGATATGACTATGAGTCCTGGTCAGGATTTGCAGCCGCACCTACACCCAAATCGAGTCCCTGGTGTCATCTCAGTGGTACAAATATGGGCATGAAATGGGAGAAAGTCCCTATATGGCTGGTGACTGTTTAGACTGGTTCTCTACAATGCAGAGTGCAATCCCTAGAGTTGGAAATACTCTATTTAGTGATCCAAGAGACATGCAGGTCACCGAGTACGGACGACCTCACCTTGAGCCATTTCCACCAGGGCAAAATAGGAGGACAGTCACAGTGTTTTGTTTCCAGTTGGGCCTACAGATAAATTTCATGGGTCACCAAGCCTGACTTAAGTAAGAAAAACTTCTGTGAAAGATCGACCAGAAGAGTATTAATAAGAGCAGGGTTAATTGGAGCCCTTTAATTAAGTAATTAATCAGTTTGAGTCAAAGTTTTCAAGGTATAGACCCAGGCACCAAGAGCCAAAATGAGGGCCAGCCAGTCCATAGCCCAGAGGTCAGGAAGTATAGGAGAGATTCCCAGCATTCCGGTTTACTGATATTACCAGTCAGTTTCTGGGATCTGTTGTGATTTTCCTCTGACTTGCAAACACCACCTCCTGGCTCTTCCAGAGCCAATGATTTAGAATACTTTGATACCTAAGGGGCTACCATCAGCTTCCACTTTCTATCTTATCCTCATCATATACCTCAACACTCACTCTCTCATATCCTAATGTGGCTCTGCCCACCCATTTCACTCTGCCCTCTAGAATACCCATTCTATTGTTAATAAACTTCCCTTTGTCTTTGATCCCCTCATTTGACCCCCACATTGGAAGAACTAATCATATATTATAATGAAAAAAGAATCCATTTGCCACAAACTCCCTCTTCTAAACAAGTCAAAAGCTCTTAATATCATTTTCAATCTCTCTTTACCCAAAATCAATGATAAAAATATCCCTTTACCTCAGCTTCTTAGAATCCCTAGTTTCAAAGTCCAGCACAAATATCCCCTTCTATGATATATATATATATATATATATATATATATATATATATATATATTACCTTATTTGCTTCTCACAACAACCTTTTGAAGTAGGTGATGTTATTAATCTCATTTCACAGATGAAGACACTGGGGCTGAGAGGAATTAAATTATTTGCCCATAGCTGGGATTATGTGGGACCATAGTGTGAGTCAGGATTTGAACTCAGGTTTCTCTGATTCCAAGTCTAGTACCCTTTGCATTATACTACCTAACTGCTTCCTACACTGGGCCCTTCCTGATCCTCATGCCTGCTGGTCCTTTCTCCTCGAAAATGTCTTGTATTAACTTTATTTGTATGCACATAGTACATGTAGGCTACATAGAGGCAGGAAGTATTTCATTTTTTCTTTTTATATCTACCACCTAATTATGTTCCTGCCATATAGTAGATACTTAGTATTTATTGACTGATTCTAGATGGAATTGGGGAGCCTCTTCCGAAAAAATCACCCATTGCTTAGTATGTCTAAACTCCACTTGTGAATCTTACAAGTCATATGACATTAGGGAAGCCACTTGGTCCTTCAGGCCTAGATTTCCTCATCTATAAGACGTAGATAATAATATTTCTACTACTTTCCTAGCTGAACAATTGCTATGAGGAAAGTACTTTGTGAAACATGTAGTTCTACTATTTGCAAAGAACTTTCCTACTAGTTTATCTTACAACCACCTTGGCCAACACAGAATGTAACCATAGGAAAGGAATTTATGTAGCCTGCTTTGTGCATTATCTAACAGGGTGTCATATGTACAAAGGGGCTTTCTGATCATGATAACAATGACCATTATTCACACTCATTTCTTTCCGAGGCAACTTTGCCACCTTGATGGGTTCATCATTTTATCAATGGAGACATTTCCTTCAGTGACATGAATTTTGTCCATGTCTTTCTATCAGTTATCTACTCAACATGCTGGAGGCCTGCCACTGATTATTTATATTTTGTAGTGGATTAGTAGGGTAGCATGGTGGCTGGCCATCTTATAGCTCCATGACCAGCCCACTTCCTTCTATGTTCAGACATAGCCTTGATTGTCTTTTATAATACCTTTTATGAATCTCATCACTTCCAAGTTCCCTGTATCAGTGAAACCACTGGTCCAATTCCTATCTCTAATCTCACCTAGGTTTAGAGCCAGACTGGGACAGTGCTTTCTCTATCTTTATGCATATTAAAGCCCCCTAAGCACAATGTACTCATTTTTTAATAAACTTATCCCTTATGGAGTGTGCTGTGTAACAGTTCTCACAGTTTCATTCCCACTAGACTAAGCTCTTATTTTCCATTTAACTTCAGGCACATTAAACAGGCTAGAAATTGCTTCTCTTCCTTAGCATAAAAAGAAAAAAAAATAACAAAGAAAACTATTGTTCTTAAAAAGGCTTATATGTATATTTTTATCACATATTCTGCACTTTGCTTTTTCTAGCTAGTTAATCCAAATAGTAGTTAATCCAAATGTTAATGCCATGGAAAACCTGAGAGGTAGAGAAAGGAGGATTGCTCTATTTTTATTTTTGCTTGTTTTTTTTCTATCAAGGAGAATGATTTTTGGATAGAAAAGGATATATAACTGACCATTAGGGAATTGATACCTGAGATAAATAAGAATATATTGTAAGAATGCTAACTTTGATGAATTCAAGTTACTAAGCCCAAATGAATACCACCCTTTGGTAAAGAAAGAGCTGAAATATGGTGGCTAACCTAATCTTTGAAAGGTGGGGACATAGTATAAGACCAAATTTGGGCAAATATTGCTCCAAACACCAAAAAATGGGACAAGAGGATAGACTGGGTCCTATAAGCCACTGAACTTATCTTTGTTTCCTGGAAAAATTCTAGAAAACTCTTTAGTCCCTCCCATAAAGTGACCATGATAAGCCAAGCCTAGTCTTGCCTGTGTCCGAGCAAGTGACAGAAAATGGGGGATTCAAGAGCCTGAGTTTGAACTTAGAAAGAATGAAGGCAGAGCACTGAAGCCCAGAACAGTCATACATCCCCCTCCATCTGTCTTGTGACATATAGGCAGCTTATATCCTACTGGAGAAAAGGGAATAAGCATTTATTTAGGGCCTGCTATGTGTCAGGAATTATGCTGAACTTTTTACAAATATTCCATCCTCACGACAACTCTATGAGGTAGGTGCTATTATTATCCTCATTTTACAGCTGAGGAAACTGAGGCAAAAGGAGGGTAAGTGACTTGCCCAGTATCACACAGTGTCTGAGTTTGGATTTGGACTTAAATCTTCCTGATTTCAGGGCCAGTACTCTATCTACTGTACCCCCATCTGCCTCTGGATTCAGACTTGTCTGGATTAAACAAGCAGAGACAAAATCAAAAGCATTTATCTATTAACAAAATAGGAGAACAGATAACAGATGACATCTTATAATATTATGAAGTAGTTTTGACCTTGTGGAGTCCCTGAAAAGGTCTTGGGAACCTCTAAGGGCCCCCACACTTTGAGAATTGTTGGGCATGATCCAACTGGACTGATCCTGCCTATGGTTGTGTGAGGATGGACTGAAAGACACCTGGGCTGGTAACCTAAACTTCTACTTAATATTAGCTCTTAGTTAATGCATACCCCTTGACTAGATTTTTACTTATGTGACAGGAGATACAAACACTATTCCAAGTGAATACCATACCCAAATGCACATCATACACCTCACTGGCCCATGATAGGCACTTAATAAATGTTTATTGAATGAATGTTCATTAAAATATCCTCCCTTTTCTTTCTTTTTTTTTGGGGGGGGTGGGAGGAAGGCAGAACAATTGGGGTCGGTGCCTTGTCCAAGGTCTCATAGCTAGTAAGTGTGTCAAGTGTCTGAGGCCACATTTGAACTCAGGTCCTCCTGGCTCCAGGGCTGGTGCTCTAATAACTGTACCACCTAGCTGCCCCCACCCCTCCCTTTTCTAACAACACACACACATATAAGAACAGGTTTTCTTCATATACTTCAACTAAAACAATATATCATAACAGGCTAAATGTAGAAGCAGATATGAGAATCTGTCTATATTCTCTTAAGCCAAACACTAGCAAGAGATTTGTTGTAGTTTCTTCATGTTTGACTCTTTCTGACTCCATTTGGGGTTTTCTTAGTAAAGACACTGGTATGGTTTGCATTTTCTTCTCCAGGTCATTTTACAGATGAGGAAACTGAGGCAAATAGGGTTAAGTGACTTGCCTAGAGTCACATTGCTAGTAAGTGTCTGAGGCTGAATTTGAACTCAAATCTTCCTGACTCAAGGCTCAGTGCTCTATCCACTGCACCACTTAGCTGCGGGGGAAAGATGGATGTGCTCTTCTGTTGGAGGACATCCCATCCCCACTTTCATTTATCTTTTTACCTCCTTTTTATTATTGTTGTAGTCATCTCAGTAATGTCTGACTCTTTGTGACCCCATTTGGGGTTTTCTTGGTGGAGATATAGGAGTGGTTTGCCATTTCCTTCTCCAGCTTGTTTTACAGATGAGGAAACTGAGGCAAACAGGATTAAGTGACTTGCCCAGGGTCACACAGATGGTAAGCATCTGAGGGCATATTTGAACTGAGGTCCTCCTGACTCCAGGGTCTGTGCTCTATGAACTGCATGCCCTAGTTATTCCAATATTAAATTGTTTTCCCCTTTCTGGGGCTCAGAAGTGGAATTTTAGCCCCTTGCTGTCCATGAAATGAAATATTACACTATGAAATACAATTACATTTTGGTTCTGACCCCAACCCTTGGTTGGGGGTGGGGTTAATTCATCTTTTCAAGTTTCTTCCCCCTGTAGTCTAGATTTAGACACTAAGTATATAATCATGGCCATTCATTATACTGAGAATGAAATAAAAATGAAAGATCATAAAATTCTTCTTCACCTGAGGGAGAGATAATAGCCATCATGACTATTTTTGCTTTCTAAAAAATAAAGAAGAGAGCTGGGTCACTGAGCCCATCCAAATCCACAGAATGATCAAATTCAAAGTGAGAGGGGATCCCTTTTCTCACACTCTTTGGCTTGTTAGACTCCCACCAAAGCAGATTATACACTTAAAGCTTGTAATAGGCTTTGTCTAAGTTCTCCTCAAAAGGAAAGAGGGGTAGAAAGATATTCAATGTACAATTTGAATCAGATATGGGACAGCTATTTCTTTCCTACACACACACACACACACAAACACACACACACAATATGTAACACACAAAGTTCTCATAAGTTAACATTGTCCATACTTAAGCAATCTATAACTTTTAACTAGAAATTGCTGTTACACTCTGCAGGGAGGTTGGCTTATTAACAACAGGATACAAAGGCATTTCTGTTGTCTGTTAATGATATTGTTGGGGGGCAATTTTCCTGTATAATTTCTTGGGATATGTTTTCAAAGTTTCTGTTTCTTTTTCTGGGAAACAACTCTAGTGCTCTGGTTTATCGAAATCTGAAGTTTTCTTTACTTAATAATGAGGAGGATGAAGCGTCAAGTTTATGTCACAAGATGATCAGTTGAATGGAACTAGAAATGTTTTGCCTGGAGAAGAAGAAACATGGGTACATGATACTTCTCTTCATGCCTCTGAATGGTAATCATGTAGAACAGATATAAAACATGTTATGTAGGCCCTGGAGATAGAACTAGGAGTAATGCATGGAAGTTGAAAAGAGGAAAATTTTGATTTGAAACAAGGAAGTTTCCTAATAATTAGAGCAGCCCCAAAGTGGAACTGGCCTCCTTGTCTGGGATTGGGGTCTTCCTCATCAGAAGTCTTCAGTTCCAGGGTAGAAAAAGATTCTTTTTGAGGTGTGGGTTGTGTCTCTTTGAACTCCAAAATTCTCTGATTCTCTTTCAGTTGTGCTCAATTTTGATTTCTCTGTCATTTCTCTTTTTAAGTCATGTATTATTGCATCCCACATGGGTCATTCTACTCACCAGTCATTCCTTTATTTTATAATTTTCCAGTATTGTTAATGCTTTTGTAATTCTTTTACCTTCTAGTACATACCTTTCAAAGATTAAGCTACATCTTTCCAGATGCCAGCTTTTTTATATCTCTTATTGGGGCTTGAAACTAATCTGGAGGTCCTTGTCACAGCTATATTAGTTGCAGCTTTGTTCTATTTTTCTGAATATTTCTCCCCGTTTCCTTTTACCCAATAGTGTTTAGTTGGTCTTTCCATGTCTTTTTGGGGGAGGGGTGGGGTGGATGAGTAGTCATTCATTTCTTCTGTTTCTCCATTAGTTTCCCCTACTAGGATTTCTTTCTTTTCCCATCTTCTTGCTATTGTTCTTTTCTTTTATTTAGTATATTCACTATTGTTTTAAGGTGAGGTTAGGGAGATAATCACAATCACCCTGTCAGTTATCTTGCTGAACCCCTTTCCTTACCAAGGTTCCTCTTCTCCCAGTTATAACAGGATGTCTAGGATCCCCCCCATACTGGTTACTTTCTTCTCAACATACTTGTCAGTGTCCTGTTTAGGACATGGAAAAAATAAAAGAGAAATAAGAGATATCCTTTCACTTTTTTTTTACCATTCTGAAATGATCATACCTTGGGCACATCCAACATTTTCAATCATTCTCTCTAAGACAATAGTTGTCCTCCACGTAAACTCAGATTCATGAATGTGCAGGCTTCTTGCCAATAAGAGATGCTGCCATCCAGCAAGAAATTGCAGTCAACTGTTGTACATCAACTTTTCCTATTCACAAAACACACCAAGAAAATGAAAATGTGGGACGTGGAAGAAATGAAATTGCCCTATTGAATCCAGTAATTACCTAGATATTGCACTGGGATGCTAACGGGAGACATTTATCATATGCTGTCAAAGCTTATTCACTTCACTAGGGAAGGAATTGGGTTTTTCAAAAAGTGATTTGGAATAGAAGTGATAGATCAATAGAATGTTGCATTAACTAGTATTGCTTACAAATCCTGATGGGCAGTACAGAGGAGATGTAATAAACATGGCAAGCTAACCCCTTGTCTTTCACTTCAGACTTCCTTCTTGCCTCCCGCATGTTAAGAAAGTCAGATCAGAATCTTATTGATTACAATCAAAGATGATGATAAGGCTTGCAAAGAAGATAGACATATTATGATCTTTAAAATAAATTATAAAGATCAAAGCTGTATAAACTACAGCCAGTTTCTGAGCATAAGAACTCCTAGGAATTGATTGTATTCCTCTGTCAATCTTGCTCCTAATCATTCTTCCTCTTTCTTTTACCTGTAGCATCTAGCCCATCCTAATGCACCGAGGCATTAATGCTTGCTCCCTCCTCAAATTACCTAGTTTTTTATTACATTATTTATACTTATATACAAAGTAATACCTACTTTCCATAGGTGTAGAGACTGTATACCTCCAATAGGCCTAGAGCCTAACCCTCTCATCTCAGAATTGTCCTGTTTATTTTGATGACTCTTTTAATAAATTCTAAATCCTTTCATACCCCACACTTTCTCAAAAACAAAAGATAAAAATAAGTATTAGATTATTCGTATTGATCTATTGTCTCATTAAGTGATATTTTCATAACACTTTGGAAGATGATAGGAAAAGTGTGCCTAGCAAAGTTGTTCATGAGTGGCAGTATGCTATCATGTAGAGTATGGGCCTTGGAGTTATGAAGATCTGGGTTCCAATGCTGTCTTTGATGTCTTCTAGTCATATGATAATGTGCAAGTCATTTAATCTCTTGATCCTAAGTCTCCTCATTTGTAAAAATTAACTGCATTAACCTGTACTATCTAACTTAAAGGATTGTTTTGAAATTGCATGAGATTGCATTGAGATAAATTGAGATAACATTATACAGATTTTACCGTGCTCTATAAATGTCAGTTATTATTATTTCTTTAATGAGGAAACAGGCTCAGAGAAGAAGCTGATCTGCCCAGTAGTAACAGGGTTTATGGTGAGTCATTGACTTTTTATGACATCCCTGTGATAGCTCACTCCCCTGATCTAGTTTACAGCAATGAAGGAGAAGGAGGAGAAGGAGAAGGAAAATAAAAAGGAGGAGGATAATGAGAAGGAGAAAGAGAAGGAAGGAGAAAGGAGGAGGAGAAGGAAGGAGAAAGGAGAAAGAGAAGGAGAAGGAAGGAAAAAGGAGAAGGAGAAAGAAGGAGAAGGAAGGAGAAGGAGAAGGAAGGAGAAAGGAGCAAGGAGAAAGGAGGAGGAAGAGGAGGAGGAGAGGGAAGAGAAGGAGGAAGAGGAAAAGGAGGAGGAAGGGTAGGAGGAGGAGAAGAAAGGAGAAAAGGAGGAGGAGGAGGAGGTCTTATATTGTTTTCCCCATCTGCCCCAGAACAAATATTTTGACATAGGCACAAAGTGGTGGAGGCAAGGAATGATGACTTGAGAGGTTACATAGGGATCCAAATCACTGCTGCCATAATTTAGTTCAACAAACAATCCAAGGTAGTACAAGCATGGGTATTTATACACACATGTACACACCTGCACCCATACATGCACACACCTACACCCAGAGTTCCCTTAAATCTCTTTTCAAAGACTCTTCTGAGATTTGTAAGGTTTAAATGAGAAAATGGATATAAAGCACTTTGCAAGCTTTGAAGCACTATATAAATACCAGTTTATTGTTGTTATTCACCTGCAATCACTTAATGTCCTGTTTGGTGGTGACTTAATTCCCTATGGCTTCCACTGCTCTCTATCTGAGCTCAAGCAATGTTTACTGAGCAATACAGGGGTGTGTTGGTAAACATTTAATAACCAGGATTATTAGGGAAAAAATTCTATGCACACACACACACACACACACACACACTTCTAAATTTAATCTGTATTACTAACAATTTCTTAAGTCTAGACAATCAACAGAACAATAAATCAAATCCCAATTTGTTACTGTTGATTTCTGAAGTGGATATGCTCACACTGAATATTTAATAATAATCTTGCCAGACGATTAGAACTGGCTCTACTAAACCCATGGGGAACATTTGAAGGGACACTTGTGCCTTTTAACTGCCTCCTGCCTTTACAGAGATGTCCTGCTCTTTGGCAAAGAGCCAAAGGGTAAGTTGAATTTAATTACTTGCTGTTGGTAAGTATGAAAGAAAGGAAGGAGATTATTTCTCAGTAATCACTTCTTCATCCCTTCCAATTTCCCTTCACCCAATATACCACCATACCCCTTTGAACCTCAGTTCTTTAATGTGCTGCTGGATTGAAGCTGTTAGCCCATAGTTAACTTCTAGAATATAGTCTAATAGCATGAGAAGCAGAGCCTCAGCACGTTCTCTGTCCCATGGCGTTAACTTTCATCTCTAAAAAGATTATCCCAAATCTATGCATCCCTAATCTCTTGCCTGAATGCCTGTCACCCATCTTCAGCTGTTTTTGAATGGCAACTCCTTGAGATCCCCTAGGCATTGATCACCCTTCATGTTCAAAAGGGAATTTAGACTCTGCAAACTATTCCCACTCTCAGTGCGCCAGCAGATGATTTCACTTTCTACTTAATGTTAGTAAGCAGATCAAGGCTCTCTCTTCTGAGTTCCCTCATCTTCCTGCTAGACTTTTCCTCAATTCTCTCTATATTATGGGTTAACTTTTTGAATGTTATGAACCTCTTTGAGTGTTTGGTGATGCCTATAGATGCCTTCTCAGAAAAAAAAATGTTTTCAATGCACACACACATACATACATACATATATATGTATATATGATAGAATATTTGGCATTACAAATTCAATTATATCAAGACCAATTACATTAAAATGCAACTATCAAAATATAAAAATAAATTTAAAAAACCCAGGTTAAGAACTCCCGTTCTCTACCTTTACTAATGCTCTTCTTTATTCTGAAGATGAAGAGACCCTTGTCCTTGTTCTCTGCTTGTGCTGCTGTTCATGTCCCCTCCTCTTTCTTTCAGGTGTACTTTTCTCTTTCTTTTTTATTTCCTCTCTATTTACTTGTTGTCCTTCTCTCATTGCATAATGCATACTCAGACCTTTGCTAGCTTTAAAAATCTTTCTTTGGTCTTTCAATCACCTAAAACTATTGTTTTATATCCAGTGGGTAGAGAGCTGAGCCTGCCGTTAGGAAGACCCCTGGGTTCAAATCTTGCTTTAGATATTTACTTGTGACCTTGGAGAAGGCATTTAACCTCTGTTTATCCTAGTTTTTTTCAACTGTAAAATGAGGATAGTTAGCACTTACCATGTAGGGTTGTTATGAAGATCAAATGAGATGATATTTATTTTTAAAAAAACTTTGATTCTGTGGCACATAGTAGGTACTATATAAATGCATGCTCTCTCTCATCAAATTTTCCATTTCTCTTCACTGTATACTCTCAGAAACAGTAATCTTCGCTTGCTGCTTCTATTTACTAACTGCCCAAGCAATTCTTTGCCAATAAAAAAGAGCTGCTATAAATATTTTTGTGCAAATAGGTCCTTTCCCTTTTCTTTGATCTCTTTGGGATATGGACTTAGTAGTGGTATCACTAGGTCAAAGGATATGCACAGTTTTGTAGGCCTTTATACATAGTTCCAAATTGTTGTTCAGAATGGTTGTACTAGTTCACAACTCCACCAAGAGTGCATTTGTGTCCCAATTTTCCCACATTTCCTACAGCATTATTTTCCTTTTCAGTCATATTAGCCTATCTGATAGGTGTGAGGTGGTACCTCAGAGTTGCTTTAATTTACATTTCTTTTTTTTTTCAAATGCTTTATTAACTTCTGATTTACATCATTCGTTTCCGCCAGATTTTGAGTTACAAATTTTCTCCCCGTTTTTCCCCTATCTACTGCCCTAAAATAGCAGTCCCACAGGACATCCCCTCCTCCAATCTGCTCTCTCCCATACCCCTTTCGACTTTTCTAGTGGATCTCCATGACCCAGTGCCTGTATATCTTATTTCCCAATTACATGTAAAATACTATTAATAATAGTGTATATATGTATATTTGAGTATTTGATTTTAAAACTTTGAATTCCAGATTCATTCCCTGCCTCCCTTGTCACCCACCCTTACTGGGAAGATAAGCAGTTCAGTATAGGTTGTACATGTGTGGCTAATGCAAAACATTACCATAGTAGATATATTGTAAAAGACTGACTATATTTCCATCCCTCCTATCCCACCTCCCATTTGTTCTATTCTCTACTTTGATCCTGTCCCTTTTCAAAAGTGGGTGCTTCTAACTTCCCTTCCCCAGCCTGCCCTCCCTTCCATCATCCCCCCTCTTATCCCCTTCCCCCCCTACTCTCCTGGAGGGTGACATACCCTATTTAGTGTGTATTTCATTCCCTCCTCAAGCCAAATTCAATGGGAATAAGGTGACCCATTCCCTTGTGCCTTCCTATTCTTCCCCTCCATTGTAACCATTTTCCCTGGCCTCTTCTATATGAGATAGTTTACCCCATTCTGTCTCTCCCCATCTCCTCTCCTTATATTCCTGTCTCACCTCTTAATTTCACCTTTTAAGTATCATCCCTTCCTGTTAACTTGGTCCTGTGCCCTCTATCTATGTATACCTGTAAACATATATACCCATATTCACATATGTATTTATATGCCCATATACCCTCATATATTGACATATTATATATATATATATATATATTCCCTTCACCTACTGAGAAAAGTTTCATAAGTTACAATTATTGTTTTTCCATGTAGGAATGTTAATAGTTCAACTTTGATAACTTCCTTATGATTTCTTTTCCTTGTTTACCTTCTCATGCTTCTCTTGCTTCTTGTATCTGAATGTCAAATTTTCTATTCAACTCTGGTTTTTTTCAGCAACAATGCTTGAAAGTCCTCTATTCAACTGAATGACCATATTTCCCCCTGAAACATGATACTCAGTTTTGCTGGGTAGGTGACTCTTGGTTTTAATCCCAGCTCCTTTGCCCTCCGGAATATCATATTCCAAGCCCTTCGATCCCTCAGTGCAGAAGCTGCCAGATCCTGGGTTATCCTAATTGTGTTTCCACAATATTCAAATTGTTTCTTCCTGGCTGCTTGTAATATTCTCTCCTTAATCTGGGAATTCTGGATCCTGGCTATATAATATTCCTAGGAGTTTTCTTTTTGGGATCTTTTTCAGGAGGTGATCGGTGGATTCTTTCAACCTCTATTATGCCCTCTGGTTCTAAAACATCAGGGCAGTTTTCTTTGAGAACTTCCTGGAGGATGATTTCTAGGTTCTTACTTTGATCATGGCTTTCAGGTAGTCCAATAATTTTAAAATTATCCCTCCTGGATCTATTTTCCAGGTCAGTGGTTTTTCCCATGATATATTTCACATTGCCTTCTATTCTTTCATTTGTTTGGATCTGTTTAACATCATCTTGATTTCTCTTAAAGTCACGAGCTTCCCTTTGCTCCAATCTAAAACTGAGGGAACAATTCTCCTCAGTGAGCTTTTAAGATTCTTTTTCCATCTAGTAATTCGGCTTTTTAAGGCATTCCTCTCCTCATTGCTTTTTTGAGCCTCTTTTGCCATTTGAGTTACTCATTTTTAAGGTATTATTTTCCTCAGTCAGGCTGTTGACTCTCATTTCATAATTTTCTTGCATCATTCTCCTTTCTCTTCCTAATTTTTCCTCCACTTGTCTTATCTGCTTCTTAGCGTCCTCTATGGCCTATAACCAGCTCATATTTTCCTGTGAAGCTTTTGGTGCAGGAGTTCTGACTTCACTGTCTTCCTCCTGTTCCATGCTTTGCTCCTTTTTGTCCCCAAAATAGGAGTGTAATGTTGGAATCTTCTGTCTGCTTTGTTTCCTTTGCCTGGTCATGTCACCCCTCAGTCACTTGATCCCTGGGCTTTTTGCCACAGTAGGACTCTGCCACCAGACAGGGGAACTTTCATCCCAAATCCTGGGGTTTTCTCAGCTGCTGGAGGTATTAGATGGGTGCCCTCTCTGAGGTCTCCACATGCTCTGGCAAGCTGGACAACCACCCCAGGACCTCCACCCTAGACTGAAATCCAGATCCAAGAAGGTTAAAGCGAGAGTGATTACCCCCTCAGACTGGTTGCTTGGTCCCCCAAACTCTGCAGGCCAGGAGCTGAAGCTGCCACATAGAGCTGACTGGCTGTCCAGACCTCTCAGTGGCTTCTCACCCCCAGGGGCAAAAGCCACGCACTCCTACTTACTGGGTCCCAAAGTCCAGACTTCACTGACCTCTCACTTTGTCCTTCTAATCTGTGTGTTGATAAATCTGGAAACAGCCACAGCTGCTGCTTATCTGGAGTCCCTCTGGCTGGGGGCTTGTCAGGCCTGCCCTGGAGCTATAGTCTCAGTGTGGGGCTAGGCTCGACTCCCAGAGCACTGCGCTGGCCTATTCCTGCCAGCCTTCCGGGCTGTTCTCAGTGGGAGGTTAGCTTCTCTGTGTCATTCTGTTGATTTTGCAGCTCCAAAGTTTGTTTAGAGTCTCCTTTTTACATGGATTGGGGAAGGTGAAGCTGGAGTAGCGGGGAGGTCCTGCTTCTACTCTGCCATCTTGACTTGGCCCCCTAATTTACATGTCTTTAATCAGTAGTGATTTAGAATTTTTTTCATATAAATATGGATAGCTTTGATTTCTTCTGAAACTTGCCTTCTTATATCCTTTGACCACTCATCAACTGGGGGATGGCTCTTATTTTTAGATTTTGGTTCAGTTCTTTATATGTTTTAGAAATAAAGACTTTGTTAGAGAACCTAGCTACATTTTCCCCAGCTGCCTATTTTCCTTTTAATTTTGACTGCATTAGTTTTGTTTGTGCCAAAGCTTTTTAAATTTCATATAATCAAAATTATCTGTTTCACTTCCCTTAGTCCCCTCTATCTTTTGTTTAGTCATAAACTGTTCCCTTATCCATAGATCTGTCAGTTACATTTTTCTAGCCCTCCCTAATTTGCTTATGAAGTCACCCTTTATTTCTAAATCATTTATTCATTTTGACCTTATCTTGGCATATGGTATGTGTTGGTTTATGCCTAGTTTCTGCCAAATTGCTTTCCAGTTTTCCTAGCAATTCTTGTCAAATATTTAGTTCTTAACCCCAAAACTTGGATCTCTGGGTTTCTCAAATACTAGATTACTATGGTCATTTACTACTTTGTGTGTGTACCTAATCTGTTCTACTGATCCACTGCTCTGTTTCTTTGCCAGTATCGGATTGTTTGATGATCACCACTTTATAATACTCTTTGAAATGTGGAACTGCTAAGCCTACTTCCTTAACATTTCTTTCCAGTGATTCCTGTGATATTCTTGACTTTTTCTTCTTCCAGATGAATTTTATTGCTATTTTTTTCTAGCTCTGTAGAATCAATCTTTGGTAGTTTGATTGACATAGCATTGAATAAATAAATTAAATTAGATAGAATTGTCATTTTTATTATATTGACTCAGCCCACCTGTGAACAATGAATATTTATACAATTGTTTAGATCTGTCTTTATTTGTGTGAAAAGTGTTTTACAATTGTGTTTATATAACCCCTGGGTTTGTCTTCAAAGGTAGACTCCATTTGCAGTTATTTTAAATGGGATTTCTCTTTCTCTTTGGTGCTGGGTTTTGTTGGTAATTTATAGAAATGCTGATGATTTATGTGGTTTTACTTTATACTCTGCAACTTTGATGAAGTTGTTAATTGTTTCAAATAATATTTTAATTGACTTGCTAGGATTTTCTAAGTATAGTATTATATCATCCACAAAAAATATAGATTTTTCCCCTCATTGTTTATATTTACTCTCTCAATTTTGGTTTTTGTCTTATTGCTATTAGTAGCATCTTAGTGCAATATTTAATAATAATGGTGATGATAGACATCCCTGCTTCATTATTGATCTTATAAAAATGCTTCACAGTTTATCCCCATTACAATTAATGCTTGCTCTTGGTTTTAGGTAAATATTACTTATCATTTTAAGAAAGACTAATAAATGAAATTATTATGCTTTCTAGCACTTATTTTTTTTAACTAGAAATGGGTCTTGTATTTTGCCGAAGGTTTTTTCTGCATCTATTGATAGAATTCTATCATCTTTGTTGTTATTATTACTGATTGTGATAGTAATGGAATGTGGAGATTCCCCTGTATTGGGCTTGGTTTTCAAATTGATTGTGTTAAAACCCAGAGCTTGTTAATCCCACCTGTGGGATGGACTTGTTGATGTGAAAAGAAAGTCCTGAACTGGGAGGAGCTGGTGACTTAGATTTGGAGATAAGAGAGAGGCGGAAGATTTTTTTGGAAGCAGCACTTCCGTGGAGAGAGAGAGGCTAAGAGAATTGCTGGTGGCCGCTTTGAATTGCCCTGGACTTTTGAGACCTGCCCCCTGAGCTGCCAAGGACTGAGGAGACATGGCTGTTTTGCTGGTACTTTGTCTGTCTGTTTTGATGTTATTTTGCCAGATTTGTCCACTGGTGAAAGACAGTCCTTTTGTTGAAGAAGTCCTGGAACCTGGCTGTTCACTAAGAAGCCCTGAGACTGTCCTGCAGACAGAGAGTGAATACTGTCCACTGGTGAAGGACAGTGCTGTTGTTGCAGGGGTCTGGAGACTGTCCTGCAGACAGAGTGAATACTGTCCACTGGTGAGGGACAGTGCTGTTGTTGCAGGGGTCTGGGAGCCTTTCTGTTGGTTCAGAAGCCCTGAAGAAGGATTTTCTTGTTGTATGTTTACAGAAATCCTGGGAGAGGGCTTTGCTAATGTGTTCAGGGGTTCTAGGACTGTTCTACAGACAGAGGATAAATTCATGAAGGGACTGGCAATGTATCTTATGGCCTTGCTAAGCCTTGTCTCCCCAGGAACTAAGATTGCTGAGAACTTGCCTCGTGTCAAGATGAAGAAAAGACCTCCATTTGGGTATTAAGTGCTGTGTTTAAACTTGATGTAACTCTGGGGTAGATTCAATTGTGATCCAGGGGTGGGGAACTTTTGAC
>NW_027185896.1:3474864-3565242 GCF_028583685.1 Petaurus breviceps papuanus | reverse complement strand
GCTAAGCCTTGTCTCCCCAGGAACTAAGATTGCTGAGAACTTGCCTCCTGTCAAGATGAAGAAAAGACCTCCATTTGGGTATTAAGTGCTGTGTTTAAACTTGATGTAACTCTGGGGTAGATTCAATTGTGATCCAGGGGTGGGGAACTTTTGACCTTATTGTGCTCTGTGATTGACAAATGAAGGTACTTTACTTATGTTTGGAAACTAATCTCCATTTGAGAAGAGGGGCTTTGTGGTGGACTTAATTAAGGTACAGCCTAGGGGTGGAGAAGTATTTAGAACAGAGACTTTGTAATTGATTGAATGATTGGAAGGTCCTGGGGTGGGGTAGTACTTGGAGATTATTTAATCACACTTAGTAAATGCTGTATTTGGAATGATGTCATGTTTTGATCTTCTCTGTTCTGGGTTTGTTACTGAATAAAATGGAGAGCACCTATGCTGGTATTCTGAACCTTGGGAAGTTGCCTTCCTTGGCATTACATTACACTGATATGGTCAATTATGCTGATAGTTTTCCTAATATTAAACAGTTTTATATTGCTGTTATAAATTCCACCTGGTTATAGTCTATGATCTTTGTGATATATTGCTGTAATCCCCTTGCCAAAAATTTTTTAGAAGTTTTTTCATCAACATTCATTAGGAAAATTAGTCTATAATTTTCTTTGCTTTTGTCCTCCCTGATTTATGGATTAAGCCATATTTGTGTAATAAAAGGAATTTGGTAGGTCTCCTTCTTTACCATTTTTTTTCAAATAGTTTATATAGTTTTGGGATGAATTGTTCCTTAAATATTTGGTAGAATTCACTTCTAAATCCATCTGCTTCTGGGGATTTTTGCTTAGGAAAATCAATTATGGCTTGTTTGATTACTTTTTCTAAGATAGGGTTATTTAAATATTCTATTTCCTCTTCAATTAACCTGGGCAATTTACATATTTTTAATATTTATCCATTTCACTTATGTTGTCAGTTTTACTGACACATAAATGAACAAAATAACTCCTGACAATGACTTTAATTTCATCTTTGTGGTGAATTCTTGATACTAATAATTTGATTTTCTTTTTTTTGAAATAAAATTAACCAAGGGTTTATCTATTTTATCATGTTTTTAATTTATAAAACCAACTCCTAGTTTTATTAGTTAATCTTTTTTTACTTTCAATTTTATTAATCTCTTCTTTGTATTTTCAGGATTTCTATTTTGGTGTTTAATTGGGGATTTTTCATTTAAAAAATAGTTTTTTAAAAATTGCATGCCCAATTCATTGATGTACTCTTTCTCTCTTTTATTGATATGTGCATTTAGAAATATAAAATTTCCCCTAAGTATTGCATTGACTGCATCTCACAAATTTTAGAATGTTGTGTCATTGTTGTTATCCTCTCTAATTTTTGCCTTCTTTAAAGGAAGGTTTTTGGAGGAGTTTAGTATTCCACTCTCCTGGGGGAGGTCATATCCAAAGCTTCAGGGTAGCAGCATGTGATGAGATTAGAAGTGACTGATTTATCCCGGGAGGGGAATCTTGTTTCTTGAACTTGAAACCAGGCAGAGATGCAGAACTGATGCAGACTGAGCTGGAAGTTCAATTTCTGCTTTTTGTAGATTAATATTATTATCTCATTTCTGTCACCTTTCACATTCTCCTATAGCCCCCTTTTCCTTAATGAGACACTATAGGCATCATAATCCTTTTATTGATCATCCATGGATTTGATGAGGGTTCATCCCCTCTTCCTCTCTCTCTTTCAACTTCCCATTTACCATTTGTGTAACCTTCTATTCTGCATTCTTGACCAGCAAAATACATTGATTCATTTATAGAGGGCTGTAGAACTTAGTTCATAGCATTTCAGTTCCAGTCTACTACCCTTACTTCTATTTCTTTAAATTCTATTTTTATTTATCCCCTTGTGTATTAAAAAAATTAAGATATTGCTCATTTTTTTACATCATAGATAAGTATTTTCTTCTTAAAAATACTCTCTGGAGATGGGGTAAATTTTTCCATTACTTATTCTTTTCTTTTTTTGATGTGCTCATTTACCGTTTTTTTTTTCCCTCTTGAGTTTTTGTTTTATTATCTTCTAGATCTGTGATCCTTAAGTAGCTTCTTGTATCTTGGTCATGTTCCTTATCTCAGCTTTTAACACTGTTGACCACCTCCTTTACATGAATACCCTCCTCCCATGGACTCTGTAACATCTCTCCTCCTGTTTCTCATCCTCTCTACCCTATGTTCCATTTTGGTCTCTTTCTTTGATTTGTTTTCCTTTTCCACCTACTTTAGGAATAGGTGTCTTCCAAGGCTCTGCTCTACTCTTTCTTTTCTCACTCTATACTCTTTGATGAGCTCACTCACTTTAAAGACTTCAGTTATTATCTCTTCCCAAAGTGACTTATAAGTCTTTACATCTAGTCCAAATCTTGATCCTGAACTCCATCCTGTATCTCCAAGTGCCTGTTGGGCATCTCCAGTAGATTTCCTACCATATCTCAAACTTAGCTTTTTTTCCAAACAAAATGATCTCTTTTGTCCCCAAACCTCTGAAAGTCATTTCCTCCACTCAACTTTCCTGTTTCTGTTAATGACACTACCATCCTCCTGACCACACATATTTGAAATTCTATAATCTTTTTAAAATAATTTTCTCTCCACTCACATAGCCAATCAGTTGCCAAGTTAATGTTGCTTATTTCAATTTCACATCACTTTCTTCTGGATATTATAACAATTTCCTAAGTGGATTTATGTTTTGGGTCTCTCTTCTCTCCAATCTATCCTTTATACAAATGGGAAATCAACCACCTTAAATCACAGGCATAGCCATCTCCTCAAAAATTTTAAGATCACATTCTTCCACAAAAGTCTTTAAAGACTTTCTATTGACTATAGAATAAAGTGCAAATTCCATGTTTTGACATTTAAGGCCCTTCATGGACTGGCTTCCAGCCTAATTTCACATTGATCCCCTTCATGTACTCCAGTCAAATGACTACTAACTGTTCTCAGTACTTAATACATTTTTTCACCCTTACTACATTAACACAAGTCATCCCTTGTTGCTATAATATACCTCTTTTTTTCTTTCTGTCTCTCTCATAACTCCTTTTTTTTTTTTAAAGCAATTGGGGTTAAGTTGCACAGCCAGGTGTTTCTGGATGGGTGCTAAGTGTTGAAGCCCAGATTCAATTCCCAGGTCTTCCCGACACTGGAGCCAGTGCTCTTACTCGATGTGCTACTGCCCCTACCCCTTTCTTTTTAAAAAGAATTCAGTCCAGATTTTATACTCTCCAATATGCCTTCTGGGTAACCCTCCTAAAATTTCCTATTTTGTTTGAACTTTTTCTTTGTCCCCATTACTCTCTCCTTTGTGTTACATTTGTCTGTGTACATTCCCTATCTCTTTGGGATACAGCCCTAGAAGTGGTATTGCTGGATCAAAGGGCATGCACATTTTTATACCACTTTGGGCATAGTTCCAAATTGATCTCCAGAATGGTTACATCAGCTCACAGCTAGGGAGAAGGGATTTTAAGATGGGAAGTTGAAGAGGGAGTACATTCTAGGCATGGATCACATTTGATGCAAACATGAAGCCTCATTTATGTGTAGGTTGAATCTTCCCAGTAGAGTGGAAACTTCTTGAGATCATAGACTCTTTTTGTCCTAGTATCCTCACGTTCTAATATAGAGCACAGTACAGAATAACTTCTTGAGATAATTATTTGTGTTGAAATCTAAAATCTTTGCTCCTGTGAATTATAGCTCTTTCTCTCTGGGACTTCTGGGAACTGTGGGTAACTGAGGGACCCTTTTGGAGTGGATATCTTCATGAATATTTAAAGAAGGTCAGTCAGCAAGCATTTGTTCAGAGCCTACTATGTGCCAGGCACTGTGCTAAGTGATGGAGATACAAAAAAGGCAAAAGATGATCCCTATTCTACGAGGATAAGAAGTCATATGCACTAGTATAGTATATGCATATTTCCTGACCTGAGTGTCCTATACCAAGGAATTACAAGATCAGTCTCTATCCATATCCCCTTACATTGAACATAATTATTAATTTTGTAGTATACAATATAATTTATAAATAGGCATATTAGTTCACATAATATAAAATATTTGGCTGATAGGGATGGGCAATAAAAAATCTTAGATGGTTCCTGGACTAGAGGTTTAAAAAAATGACATTTTGAGACACAGTATAGGTTGACCTGAATTGCTTAACTAAACATATCTGTTACAGAGGTGGGGTGAGTTAATAGGTAATGATGGAGATACAAAATAAAAGAACACATCTCTTCTTTTCAACCTTCCCATCTGATATTCTTGTCAATTATCTCTGGTAGCGATGTGGCCAACATAGGGAAGCAGTATATAGTATACTGTATACTTTTCAACCTTCCTAACCTGTATTCCTGTCTATCATCTCTAACAATGATATGGTCAGAATAGGGAAGCAGTATACTGTGTATTTTTCTTGAAACAAACTCAATACACATTTCCAGCCACCAATAACATTTTCTTTGACTCAAGGAGAAGATTCTGGAAACAGAGCTCTACCTTGACTATTGGATTAGCTTATCTCTCTTACTAAAGAATAATAGCAGAACTATGAAGCACTTTTTGAACAATTTTTGTATCAAGCTGTTGTGACATGTTAGAAACTCACACCCCAAATATATAAGAAATATATAACAAATATTATAAGAAATATTATATATTATAGAAATAATAAATCATGGCTGGAAAATTATGAAACAACTTTTATCGTCACTTTAAGATTTTGTGATTGTACTGTTTGTTAATTCTACAATCCTGTCAGTGAAAATGATCACTAAGAACAATAAATTTTTTAAAAGATGTAGTGTTTGGTCCAAAATGTATGTCACTAACACATGCAGTCAAATAAGCCAACTTTAGAGAGAAATTCAAAGTGCAAAGACTGCATTGAATGGCCTTTTCCACTTGTAGATACAGAATGCTTTTGAATATACAATCTTAAAGTGAACAACTAAAAGGAAAAATCCCACTGGCGTATACTCAATTTACAAGTATTCATTAAGTACTTGCTATGTGATAGGCATAGGCACTGTGAGAACCATGGAGGGTGAAAAGAAAGGGAAAAAAAGCAGTCCTATTTTCAAGAAGTTTGCATTTTCAATGGAAAGAAGGTGATATAATACATGTGTATATACTAGGTTCATACCAAGTAGATGGGAGGCAAGCTTACAGGAGAAAACACTTGAAGCTGAAGGCAAAGGGAGGAATTAAGACACACCTTCTGTGGAAAGTAGTATTTGAACTGAATATTGAAGGAATATATAGGGATGAAAGTCAAAGATTAAGAGGGGGACAATTCTAGGCATGGGTAATAGGTAGCAAAAAGGCTGATAGATTAGACAAGGTATTGTATGATAGATAATGGTGTGGTATTGCTGGACAATAGTAGGCACAGAAGGAGTAATATATAAGAATTGGAAACAGAAGGCTATAAAACCATGCATACCCTTTGACCTAGCAATACCACTACTAGATCTGTATGCCAAAAGAGATAAAAAGCAAAAAGGAAAAGTACCTATATGTACAAAAACATTTATTGCAGTTCTTTTCTTGGGGTTAAGAATTAGAAGTTGAGGAAATACCTATCAATTGGGGAATGGCTGAACAAGTTGTGGTATGTGGTTATGATGGAATACTATTGTACTATAAGAAATGATGAGTAGGATGCTTTCAGGAAAGACTTGCAGGGGCTGATGCAAAGTGGAATGTATTATGTACAAAGTAATAGCAACATTGGGTGATGATCAACTGTGAATGGCAACTATCCTCAGCAATACAGTGATCCAAGACAAATCTGAAGGACTTACGAAAAATGCTATCCATACCCAGAGAAAGAATTGATGGTTTCTGAACACAGACTGAAGCATACTTTTTAAAACTTTGTTTTATTTTTTGCTACTTTATTTTGAGATTCTTTTTGAGGGGAGAGTCTATGTTTTCTTTTTTTTAAATATACATTTATTTTATTGTATTTTTTGCTTTTTGGAAGGCAATTGGGGTTAAATGACTTGGTCATGGTCACATGGCTAGTTTTTGTGTTAAGTGTCTGAGGCCAGATTTGAACTCAGGACCTCCTGACTCCAGGGCCAGTGCTCTATTCACTGCACCACCTAGCCACCCCTCAATGTTTTCTTTTACAACATGACTAATAGGGAAATATTTTGCAGGAATACTCATGTACAGCCTAAGAGAAAATAATAAGGCTAGGAGGAATACTTTAATGATAAATGAAAAGGTATATTTACGAGTAAAAAAAAAAAGAATATTGGAAAGATAGGAATAAGCTAGATCATGAAGAGCTAGCTATAAGTGACAAACAGAGGAGCCTTGATCCTAGAAGTAATAGGAAACCATTAGAATTTATTGAATAGTCAAGTCAGGCATCACTAATTAAGGACTGACTACTTGCCCAGCTCTGTGTTAAGCAGAAAAAATGCCAGTCCTGGTCTTCAAGGAGCAAATATTATACTGGAGAAATATAACATATAAACTGAAACTACAAAAGGGTACAGGGAGATTGCCGCAGGGGGGGGGGGGATGGTGTAAAAAGACTGAGTATGGCTCTTGGAAAGGCATGAAGATATGACTGGCTGAGTATTTTCATTAAAATAGAGGTACTCAGAGGACCTGACCAGTCAGAGGAAAGGGCCACATAAGCAGAACACAAGGGTGTGTCAGACCTACACTTTAGGGAAACCATTTTGGCAGCTGTGTGGAAAAGGAATTAGAATCAGGGGATATTGAAACAGGGAGAACAATTAGGAGGTTCTTGAAATAGTCCAGGAAAATGTGATGAGGGTCTGCTCAGGAAGTGGCTGTGAGGATGGTAAAAGAAAGGAGAAATATATGAGAAATACTTTAGAGACAGACATGATGAGATATTTAAACTATGTGGATTGAGTGACATGGAGTTGAGGTTGTAAAAGTGGATAATAGTGGATTGGTGATGCCCCAAATAGTAAGAAGAAAGTTCCAGCTCAGTTTTGGAAGCAATAAGAAATGCCTATAGGACAGTCAGTTCAAACTGACCTGTAAGCAGTTCATGAAGTGTTATGGAAACTCAGGAGATAACAGACCTAGATAGACAGATTGGAATCATCACAGGAAGATGACAATTGAACCCATGAGAGCCGCTGAGATTACTAAGGGAGAGAATAGAGGAGAAAGAGAAGAGGTCCCACCTAGGACGGAGCATTGGTAGACCCTCAACATTTAATGATATGGATGAATTCTAGCAAAGGAGACAGAGGAGAAGTGATAATTTAATTAGGTTGAGAACCAAGAGGGAAAAGTATCACACAAACCCAATGAGAAGAAAACGTCCAAGAGAAGAATATGTTCTCCATTCTTCTGTTGACTTTTCTGCAGCATTCTAAATCTGCAGAGCAGTAAAAGAAGGATAAGGATTGAGAAAGGTCATTAAATATGGCAATTAAAAGACCTCAGCTCACTTCAGAGGGGGCAAGTTGAAGAGTTTGGAAGCCAGACTGCAGGAGGTTCAGAAGATAGAGGAGTGGAAGGGGAACCATCTATTATACTTGGTTTTCTTAAGAATATTGAGAAGGGAAGAAGAGCGATATAGTACTATAACTAGCAGGCAGCATCTAGCGAGTGTTGCCTAAGTATGGGGAAGACTTGGTTGTGTCCATAAGAAGCAAGAAAAGAATTAGTAGATAGGGAGAGATTGAAGATGGGAAGCGGTGCTAATGGTCACAATTCACAAGAGGGAATGGGACTGAAAGTAGAGATTGGCCTTGGCAAGGAGAAGGCCCATATCTTTATCAGAGACTGGAGTAAAGGAATTGATGGTGGGGAATGATACTGGGGCAATGGGAAATAAGGAAAAGCAGAGAAGAGTGCACACTAAACTCAAGGATGCCAGAGGGACACACAAGCCATCTGTTTTCCTAGTAACCTTCCTGATAGGAGAAACCAAGAGGGTATAATCACACAAAGAAGGGAAACACTCTGGGATATGGAACCATAATGCAATGTGCAGCAAAGCCCTACTGTGATTCTGCTCCCCACTGTTTTCCTTGCATGTAATCACTCAGCAGTAACAGGATTATGTGGTTTAATGTCAGAGATAAAAAGGATCAACATCATCACTGGCTCCCCATGGACTAAGCACATTGACTTACCCAAGTCAGGCGGGAATAGCAGGGCATTTCCAGGAATAGACTTTATGCCACAATGCTTTCTCTGTTGTGCTCACATTCAGTGTATCACCATTTTGATTCATGAATTTTGAATGAGTTAGCCCTTTGGCATGATTGATCAGTTCAGATAACTCCAAAGTCCCCTACAGCAATGGTGTTAAACTCAAGAAGAAAGGAATTCCTATGGTATACATATTGACTAAAAAATCCACAAATTATGTTCTATTATCTTTTTAAATTTATTTTTAACCACTTCCCAATTATATTCTAATTTGTTTCCAGTCAAATTAGGGAGTTTTGCAAGGTGCTTAGGGTCAGGGGCCATAAGTTTAACACCACTGCCCTACAGGATTTAAGGGCAACGTCTACATTAATGTCTTCTACTGTATCTGAACTGTTTTGCTGAACAGTTACAAATATTAGGGAATGGGGAGTCCATTTACGAGGTGTGAAAAGCAAGTGTTCAAGAATGATTAGGATGGGGGGGAGGGGAATTCCCACACGGTGGCCAAGGCAGACATTATAGCTAAGTCTGTGTTACTCCTTATTACATCCAAACACCAAGAAATGCACCAAATAAAGTAAAAGAACAATAAAAAGAAAGGAAAAGAAAAAGAAAAAATGTCTACCCAAGTAAAACCAGCAGAGATAATCAAGGAAGGAGTAAACAAAATTGACAAAGTGAAGAAATACTATTGGGAAAAAAGTGAGGAAACATCTCCTAAAAGAAAGAATAATTCTGTAATAATAACATCTGGAATTTGAAAAAAAAAAAAGAATGGGGGTTTGAGGAAGAAAAAAAAGAGCCCTGAGAATGGGTAAAACCCCTAACAAAAGGATAAAGGAAAACATATGAAAGAAAATAAGAATAAAAAGAGATACTGCCTAGAGAAACAAATAGGTATGTTACTATATATTTAAAGGAGACAAATAATATATATGTATGTGTGTATGTTCACACACATCAATTGAGTACTTAATAGAAGAGATAAAATTATTCCAATACCAGTTAAATAGTTAAAAACAAAATACTTGTAAATTTAATCTGTCTCTATCATAGATAAATCTTATAGAAAAAAAAAGGGGGAAATTATTTTAGGATTTTAGAAAAACTAGATAGGATGGACTTTTTGTCAATGATTAAATAATAACCTTAAGGAATGTGTATATTTTCATCACATAGTACCTTTTCAGAAATTGAATATGAGGAGAGGTATAGAGAACATATTAGTAGATATGGAAAAATGTTTTTAGACCCTAACAAATTGTAATGTTAATAATACAGTTATTTTATACTATATTATTATAGTATGATGTGTAGTATAACATAATATGTTGCTTGCTATGAGTTATAATGATAATTATAACTGATATATTATAATTGATAAGGGAAAGATGAATAAAAGAAACAAGCCTTAAATGAACACCAAATAATATTATTAAAATGAGACAAGGAACAAATCATAGAAAAAATAAAAATAACTACATTAAAGATAATGAAAAAATAGAAACACAATAAAATTTTAGGGATGAACCTAAAACACTTCTTTGAAGAAACAAAGTATCCCTTAGTACTTAATGAAAACAAAAAAAAAATGCATGTCACATAAACCTTTTGTACAAATTGAAAAAGAAGACTCAATATTTAACTACTCATATAAAACTTAGTCCTGATACTCAAAACAGGGAATGATAAAGCAGAGAAAGGAAATTCAAAGACTACCATCAATTAAAATTATTGTAAAAACATTAGAAAAGATAGAACCATAATGTTAAAGTTTATTCACTGTTGTCAGGTTAAATGTATACTAAGATTATGTAGATGGTTATCCATTAGGTAAACTATTAGAATAATTAATAAAACTCATAACAATAATAAAAATGAATCTATTAATAGAAATAATTGTTAAAAATACAAAAAAAAGGAAATGGAAAGTATAAAATACTTGAAGCTTAATATGATCAAAAGCTTCTAAACAAAACCCAGGAGTAGTATTATTTGTAATAAAAAAGGGATATATTTCCCAATAAGATTTGAGATGAAGAAAGGATGTCAATAAGAGAAGAAAAAACAAATTAATGCAATAAGCCCAGACAATGAGGAGGCAAAATCATCTATTTACAATTAAACACTAAAGCATTAACAACAAAAAAAATTATTGAGACAATACAAGTATCAAGACACAAAATAAATCTGCAAAATCCATCAGCTTTTAAAAAACATAATACCAATATAATCTAGGAGGAGAAGACAGGAAGAGTTCATCTATCAGGACACGTAAAATTTATGCAAGTACAATATGAAAGAGAAGAAGGAAAGTAGGAAGCAAAGAAGGGAGAGTCCATATTTATGACTAGGCTGTGTGGCTATACAAAAACAATGCCAATCCTGCCCAATTTAATCAGGGGATTTTTATCTTTGGTTTGTACTAGTGACTTGATCCATGCAGGAAGCTAACAGTAAAGGAGCTCTTTCCACTGTTGTCAATTACATCAGCAAGTTATATACAGTTTCTATCCTCAGAGAGTAACCTGAGGCACAGAGAGGTTAAATTACTTGCCTATGTTTACACAGCCATTAGGTAGAGCCAGAATGTGAACTCAATTCTTCTTTATTGAAAGATACTGAAATGTTTTTTTGCCATTTCCTTCTCCAGGTCATTTTACAAATGAGGAAACTGAGGTAAACAGGGTGAAGTAACTTGCCCACAGTCACACAGTAAGTGTCTGAGGCCAGATAATGAACTCAAGATGAGTCTTCCTGACTCTATGACTAGTGTTGTATCCACTGTGCTACCTAGCTGCTCCCCACGCCATATATACACATATACAAACACACACTTGCCTACACATATATACACATATTATAATACTCGTATGTGCATCTACACCTGTATATGTGCTCTGTATACACATATATGCATTTCTATATACAGATACATGTATGTGTATACACGTACAAATGTTAAATGCAAATATACATATATATGTGTTTGCATACATATATACATTTTAAAGGAATAAAGGTTATAAATATCCATAATATGTATCCCCCTAATTTGTATATTATGATATAATACATAATAAGTTACATACAAAAATTCCCAACTTTTATCCTTCTAATGTAGCTAATGTATTAGATAGTATACTGTATGTATGGAATTATTATATCATATATCTTAGAGGGTTACAAGGTACAAATATCAAGCAATAAAATAAAAACATGAAAATAAAGGAGTGAGATTTATCACTGTCAGACCTTAAACTATAATATGAAGTATCAATTATATAAATAATGTGTTGCTGGGTAAAAAAAAAAGTAGAAAAGCAGGTAAGTGTAATAGAGTAGATTCACAAGAACTAGAAACTAATAGCCAAAGCAAGCTAGTGTTTGAAAAATAACAGAACAGAAATTACTAAGGAAGGAATCTTTATTTGACAAGAATTATTAGAAAAAATTGAAAACAGCCTGGTAAAAAAAATAGATTTAGAAGAGTACCTAATAGAAATCAATCAACAAGCATTTGTTAGGTGTTTACTACATGCCAAACATTGGGCTAATTCCTGGAGATATGGAGAAATTTTAAAACATAGCACCTATCCTCAAGAAACTTACATTGTAATGAGGGAGACAACATACAAATAGCTGCATATATAGAAGATGTATACATTGTAAATAAGCAGTAATCCTAGAGGGAAGGCATCAGTAGTGGGGATGAGGACAGGGGACCCGGAAAGGCTTCATAGAGAAAGTGGGATTTGATCCCAATCTTGAAAGTAATCCCAGAGGTGGAGGTAGAGAGAGAAAGAATTCCAAGCACTGGGGTCAACCAGTGGAAAGGCAGAATGTCAGAAGATGATCTTCTGTGTTCAGAACAGCAGGAAAGCCAGTGTTGTGGGGTCATGGAGTATGTGGAAGGGAGGAAAGCACATGGAAATTAGAAAGGTTTGAAGCAGTCAAGTTGTGAAGGGCTTTAAAAGCCAAACAGGATTTTTTAAATATTTGATCCTGGAGGCAATAGGGAGCTACAGAAATTTATTGAGCATGACCTAGTCAGACCTGTACTTTAGGAAGATCATTTTACTGGTAGATTAGTGAATGAAGCCTTAAGGCAGAAGGGACCAGCCAAAAGCTATTGTCATAGTCCAGCAATGAAATGATAAGAGCCTACATTAGGATTATGGCCATGTGAAGAGAGATATTATAAAGGTAAAATGGACAGGACTTGACAACAGATTGGATATGTGGAGAGAGTGTGAAAGAGGAGTTATAAGATAGATTCACATTAACCCTTCTGTTGCTAGGGCCATCCCCTTGACATGCTTACTTGCTCTCATCCCCTCATCTCTTCAACAGATGGCATCCTTAATCATCTCATTTCCTCCTCAACACTATTCCCATCTCCCCCAACCACAGCTTCAACATCTTCCTGTTAATTGGTTCCTTCCCAATTGCCTTCAACCATGCTGAAACACTCAATGATACCATACTCCCTCTTTCAGAAGGACAAGTTGACATTAGTCTTTCTCTTGCTAAAGCCAACCTCTCTGTATGTGCACTTGATCCCATCACCACCTACCTTCTTCAATAGATCCTTAGTCATCCTTACCTTGGAATCTTCAAACTGCTCAAGTCAGTTCTTTCTCTGATGCCTTTAAACATGCCCAAGACCGATCCATTCTTAAATAAATCTTCACTAGACCTTGCCACCCCCTCAAAGTATTCTATTTTTCTCCTCCCTTTCTCAATGAAACTTTTGGACAAAGTTGTCTATATTTGTTGCCTCTACTTTTTTCCCTCTCAGCACTCAATCCCTTGTAATTGAATTTAAACTTTTTCACTCAATTGAAATCACTCTCACCAAAGGTAGCAATAATCTATTAACTGTCAAATCTGAAGATTTTTCTCAGCTTTCATTCTTCTTAACCTTTCTGTTGCACCTGATACTGTTGACTACCCTCATCTCCAGGACAACTGATTCTTTCTGGATTTTTATGAAATTTTACTCTCCTAGTTCTCTTTCTCTCTCTGGTCACTACTCCTACGTCTTCTTTGCTGGCTCATCATCCACATTAGTCCCTGAATTAAGAGTATTACCCAAGGTTCTATCCTAGGTAACCTCATTAGCTTCTCTGGGTTCAACTGTTATCTCCAGGCAGATGACTACTGAGTCTATCTGACCCCAGGCTCTCCCCTGAGTTTCAATCAGTCCCCTGAATGGTTAATTGCCTATCAGACATTTAAAATTTAATATCTCAGTCTTCTTAAGTGCAGCATGTTTAGAACTGAATTTATCTTTTCCCCTAAATACTTTCTTAAATTTCTTTATTTCATTCAAAGTAATTACCATCCTTCTAGTCTCCTCAATCTGTAACCTTGGCATTATCTTCAATGCATCACTTCCTGTCATTTCACATATCCAATTGATTATTATTTGCCATTATTATTACTATTTATTAACATTGTCTAATGGTAGCCATTTCTAGGGTGAGAGGAGGGAAGAAACAAAGGGAAAAAGGACATTTACATAATAACTTTGCTGTATATTTGGAGGAATAGCAAGTTGTACATGGTAGATTTGCAGTTTTGTGTGCAATCATCTTTTTTTATTGTGCTGTGTTGTGGAAATGCTTGTTCCATTAATTGAAAATAAAATAAATTCAAAAAGAACTATGGCTCAAAAAAAGCCATTTAATTACCAAATCCTGCCATTTCTATATTTACAACATCTCTCACATACTACCCCTTTTTTTTCTATTCTCATAATTGCCATTTTACTACAGGCCATCATTACCTCCTACCTACTTTAGTACAACAGCTTCTTAGTTGTTCTTCCTCTGTCATTTTTATCAACTCAAATCCATCTTAAACACTGCTGCCAAAGTAATTTTTCTTGAGCTCAGAGCTGACCATGTGACTCTTTTACTTAACCAACTCCAATGACTTCCTATTGCCTTTAGGTTAAAATATAAACTCCTTTGTGTATCCTTTACAGCTTTATATAACCTGGCCCCAATCTACCTTTTCAGCCTCAGTGGATGTTATTCCCCTTCTCAAACTCCGTATCCAGCCAAAATGACTTTCATCATGTTCCTTAGACAAGTCACTCCATTTCCCATCAGTGTATGGCATTTATAATGGCCTTACAACATGCCTGGAATGCACTAACTTTTTATCTTTTTAACAGAGTCCCTCTCTTCCTTTAAGAAGCAACTCAAACGTTACATTCTGCACAGTGGTTCCTGATCATCCCAGTTGCTACTGTCCTCCTAAATAAACTATGTCGTATTTAACTATTATATACATATATACACACATATATATTTGTATTTATTCACTTTATATTTATGGTGCATACATTTATATATGTACTCGGTTTTCTACACCATTGAAATGTAAGCTCACTGTGAGTAGGCATTGCTAGTCTTTGTGCTTGTATCCCTAGTGTCTAGAATGATAGCAGATACTTAACCAATACTTGTTGACTGATTGATAGCCTGACCCCAAACAACTCTCATATATGCTTCCTCAGTCTTACATCTAAGAGTATTGGTCTGAGTTTCTTATCCGCCTCTAATAGTTGATGAGAGCTATCAGGGAGTCATTTACAGCTTGTGTTTGCCAAGCCAATAGCATGCACTATTTCCATACATAATAACTTAGAGTTTTACATGGAAAATGAAGCCAAACCTGAGACATTTCACTCCTACTTCACTCCTGGAGGGACTCATGAAGAATCATGATTTGCATTCAAGTGTGTAATGAGAATCTGTAGGAAGAGAACAGAGTAGAACCTGGGGGCTCTATTTAAATTCTCTAAAACCTTTTAAGTGGAGAGATTGAAATGAAAAGAATTTTTAAGTAATAAGGAGTTACACATCATGGGGTGAAAAAAGAATTCATAAGTCCAAGCCCAAAGAAAGTGAGGCAGACATATGGAATTTCACAACTGTCTTGTGATGTTGCTACAGCAGATAACAGGAAGGAATGCAGGAAGAGTTGGTGTAATGGATGAAGTTCTGTGCCTGGAATCAGGAAGACCTGAGTTCAAATCCAGTCTCAGATACTTATTAGTCAGTCACTTAACTGCTATCTGCATAAATTTCTTCACCTTTAAAATGGGGATAATAGCAGCACCTAACCCCTAGGATAGTGAGGACCAAACGAGGTGATGTCTATAAAACACTTAGCAAGGTATCTGGCATATAGTGAGCACTTAAATGCTTTTAAAAAAGAAAACAAATTAGCTTTAGGCAGTTTTTGAAGGGAAAATATTCCTACTAAAACATAATACTGCAGGTATTTGGTATGGAAAATGCCTCCTCCCAACTGTCACAATTACAAAGACCAATAGAGAAAGAAAGCATGAAGACCTCAAAATTACGTGAAACTGAAACTTAAAATAAAAGCCAAAGTGAGACCATTAAGACATTTCAGAAAAATGGCTGCATCTAGACCAAAATTTATTAACCTCAGGTCCACAGATAGGTCTATGATTAGACTTTAGGGAATCTGTGACATTGGATGGAAAAATTATATATTTATACACACACACATATATACATACACACATATACTATATATATATACATATACATATACATATACACACTCCTGCATACATATACATATATACACATACATAAGCAGGTAAGGTTTTTTTTCAAGTTCTCATTTTGAATGAGGCAATGGGAATTTAGTGAATAGGCCCCTTTAAGAAATGAATCAAGGGATGGCCCCTTTAATTAAAAAAAAAAAAAGAATCAAGCTAGGAGGGAAAGACCCTCAGGGTTACTAGTCAAAAGAGAAACAGTTACTATTTACATTCACTCTGAGCCAGGAGGGCCCAATTTAGAGGGCCTCAGGAAAGACCTGACTTCCAGAGAGAAGAGTGAACACCTCCAGGTTGACTCCACTGAAAAAACAAAGGGCAAGCCCAGGATACAGCTGGGTTGGAAGCAGGCTAGGCCTCAGGAATTTTCACCTGAGGACAATGTAGGGCTCAGAGGGCTGAGTAGGGGAAGATGGAAGCATCCTCTGCTGCCTTTGGCCATTAGGCCTAACAGTGATCCTGGCCTGCGGGAATGGCCTACAAGCACACATCAGGTGAGTGTGATACCTGTATGGAAAGAAGCTAGAGCATTTTCAGGACAGCATGGCTGGGGGTCCTGATTGTGGCTTAGGAGAAGAGAGGTTGGACCCCTGGACAGAATTCAGAAAATAACAGTAAGAAGGACCTGAGGCATTTAGAAACATTATTCTTAGAAGGGATCCGTAGATTTATCAGAACTCCAGAGGGGTCCATGACACACAAAAAGGTTAAGAAACCCTGGTCTAGACATTAAGGAACGTTACTCATCTGCCAACTCTGTCAAAGAAAAATTAATTTCTGAACTTTTGACTATTTCTTAAAAATTCTTCAAAGTGGAGACTAAATCCACTTGAGATGTATTTTTAAAAATTAAACCAGGGCATTTCGTAGTTTCCTTAGTATTATCACGAAACTTTCCACTAATCCCTTTCTCTAATGTTTTCTTGTTGTGAAGAGGACATCTAAGCTGCAACTAGGGGTAAGAGTTTGGGGTTTTGCCACAAGGTGCCAAAATTAAGAGATTTCTGACAGATCATGTACTCCTTTAGTAGGTAGAAATAACTAAGCCAGTTAGGAAGAATTATTAGTAAAAACAAGAGCTACCATATATAGGTCTCCTTTCTTAACTGACAGCATTGCTTCAGGTGAGGTCTTCCTGGGTTCAGCCATGACCTTCTCCATCACTTATCAATGACCTACCCAGGAGAAGCATTGTGGCATCCTATGATCTACTCCCTCCATAGGCCTCTCTGTCCTGAGGCCTAGGTTCTCTTTCCCTCTCAGTGGAAGCTGTCTTTTAAAAGGCTGCATTGGGGAGGCACTTCATTGTTTGCCACTACTGCCAGAATTGTTATATATGCCCCTGGAAGTGAACCTGGATTGTCAAAGTTGCTGCCAATGCAGCACAAGCTCTGGGAGGTCCTACAAAGAAGAACTTTCCAATATGTTCCTAGTGACAATCCATCAACAGAGATCCAGCCTAGATAAATGCAGGGAGGCTCACCCACCAGACATTTGGCTAAAAGTCAATGTACTTCTTAGGTCACTGCAACTATGAAAACATATGACTATTGTGTAGAAAGGTGTTGATCTACATAAGAGGAAACCCTGTCCTGAAATGAAATCACAAACCTTGAAAGGAATCATTTTATCTAAACTAATGCATGCATTGTGATACCAGAATCTGGAAAGTTGGCTGGAAACTTATATGTCAGATTTTTTAAGAGAATTCATATATGCCTTAATTTCTGTTTTAATTCTCCCATTCGTTAGTATTACTCAACAACAAACTTTTATTTAGTACCCATTGTGTCTGATGCAGTGAATAGAGTACTGGGCTTGGAATCAGGAAGACTCATCTTTCAGAGTTCAAATGTGGCCTCAGACACTTATTAGCAATGTGACCCTGGACAGGTCATTTTAATACTGTTTTCCTCATTTTTTCATCTTTAAATATTCTGGAGAACGAAATAGCAAACAACTTCAGCATCTTTGCTAAAAACAAACAAACAAATAAAAAGCAAAGCAAAACAAAACAAAACAAAAACCCAAAGGGGGATCACAAAAAGTCAAACAACTGAAATCACTTAATAACAACCTCTAACACATCATGTTAGCATATTCAAAGATGACAAAGAATGAGAAGACACAGCTTCTGTTCTCAAATTATAGTCCAGTAACCATTTTCCTGTAAATAACGTAAAGTACTTTGATTTGAGTGTTAACTTATGTTGTATTCAGCCTGAATGAATAGACCCATTTTTTTTCCTTCTCATCGCTCTGACCTTCACAAATGTGAAAGGGCATTGCTTAAGCATAAAAATCTTATTTGTGTTTGTAGTTCATTAGAAATGAAGATAACAATTTGACATTTGTGAGAAATCATAGATAGTATTCAAAGAAAGCATCTGTTTGAGATTGCCAAACATTTACTTGGAAAAGAGTATTTAAATCTCATTTATACTTTAGAGCGGTCACTGCAAAACTATTTTTTTCCAAAAGCAAGAACTAGAGTGCATGACTTTGCCTTAGCCAGACCTAGTTAGACTAACATTCCAAAAGCCATTTGAAACAATCACTATTTTTTCTAATTGCCTTCAAATGGACAGTAGAAAGTCACTAGGTAGTGAGCTTAGCAGAAAATATATTGGATTTTGAATAAGAAGACTAGACTATCCCAATTCTATCATTTGTTATCTCTATGACCTTGAGGAATTACTTTACTTCTCTGGGTTCCTCAATGGTATCATGAAGTCTTTCCACTGGAAAATCTCTAAGGTCCCCTCCAACTCTAAGATTTATGGTCCCTGACTTAATCAGATGAATTGGGCTGGTCAGAGTCACAGACTATCCTAGTATCAGGCAAAATACAGAATCCCAGACTCTCAGAGCTGGCAAGGTCCTTGGAATTTTTCTGGGCCTACTTCTCTTTGAGCAGCAATCCTCACCTGTAACATACCCAACAAGTGGTTTCCAAGCCTATGCTCAAAAATCTTCAATGATGGAGAACCTGCTCTCTCCCAAAGCTGCGTGATTTTTCTATAAGTCCATCCTTTTATCAAACCAAAATCTTCCTTTCTCCTACTAGCATAATGATATTCCTAAAGTGCCAATGATCACATTACTCATATTTATTTAACTATAATGACTTAAATATAAACTCCTGTGTTTCATATTTAAAACCCTTCATAGGCTTGCACCAAAATACCATTCATTCCTTATTACAGATTATTCCTGTGCTCTATGGTACCACTAAGCTGTTCTCCTTGATAGTCCTCATATAGCTCATGATATTACATCCTGCCCTTCATTGTCTTTGCATTGGCTTTATTCTGAGCCTGGAATTCACTTTCTCATATCCCTTGTGATCCTATTTCTTTCAAATTTCAAGTATCAGCTTCTACATGAAACCTTCCCTTATTCCATCTCCCTCTCACCCTACCCAGCCTTCCTTCAAAAATTTCTTTGTATTTATTTTGAATATATTTGTATATACTTATTTAGATGCATACTATTCTTTCTTGGTAGAATGTAAACTCCTTGAGGTCAAGAACATTTCATTTTTTGTCCTTGTATTTTCAGCCCATCTCAGAAGGTCTGGCCCATAGTAGGTACTTAATAAAAACTTGTTGATCAACTAATTGAAACTGTCCATTGTTTCTGGTTCTGCCCTTTGTGGATGAGAAGAACAAATATAATTCTTCTTCCATGTGACAGTCCTTTAAGTACATAGTGAGCTACTGGTATCCATTAAGTCCTCTTTTCCTGGACAGACATCCCCAGTCACTTCAGCTTATTCTCATATGGCAAATTCTCCATTTTCCTCATTAACTGTTTACTCTCCTCTTAATTTTACTCAATATCATTAATGTCCTTCCTAAAACATGGTACTGAGAACTGAAAACAACAAATTACAACTATAATGAGTTATTTCTTTGGATCCACTTAAAATTTCCATATGACTTTAATATTTTCCGATACATTATTCAGTAGAGAAGTTCTTAATAGCTCTATATCTTTTCTTCTGTTTAACCCTATAAAGTCCTATATAAGTTTTAGTTATAATTAACATTATTTGATAAAATGATAAATGATAACATTTAGTTATCATTAACATTGTTAATATTTTAATCAGCACCTGATTTCTTTGATAAACTATCATTATGTTATAAAATTATACAAATTGTGCTAACATATTTTTCTCTTTTAAAAACAATGAAGTTATCCTTATATTTTCTTTCTTGAGAATTAGTAGAATGAAATTTTCAATCTTGCTATTTTTGTTAGAGATCTATAATCTTAATTCTAGTCCCTAGAAGACTTTTGGGAGAAGCTCTGAGAAATGTGGTTTCTAAAGCCTTCAGAATAAAGTGTCACAGTCATGTCTCCAGACCAATAGGCCATTGACCTTTTAACTGTATAAAGAAGGCATGGCTAGAAGGTCTTCCAAATAGGGTCTTCTCCATCAAAGAACAATGATGATTCCCGTTTCTATGATACTTCAAATTTGATGGTGCTCTACTCACAGTAACACTGTGTAGTAAGTAGTGAAGGTATTAATAGCCTTGTATCAATCTAGCCAAAGAGGGAGCTAGATGGCTCAGTGTATATAGAGTACTGTTCCTAGAGTCAGGAAGAACTGAGTTCAAATCCAACTTCAGATAGTTGCTAGCTGTGTGACCTTGTGCAAGTCACTTAACTCATGTTTACCTTAATCCACTGGAAAAGGAAATGGCAAAGCACTCCAGTATCTTTGCCAAGAAAACCCCATGGATGGTAGGGTTCACAGGATCATGAAGTGTTCCATATTACTGAGCAACAGCAATCAGACCAACCAATATTTTCTGGCGTTGTAAGTCAAGGAAATACTGACATCATAAAAACTAACAAGTCTACACAAGCTATGCATTTAATTATAGATACAAGGCCAGAATATATCAGGCATTAGCCATGTTATTATCTCTATGTCTCAAACTCAGGAATATGTATCAGCGCCATACCATTCAACAACTAGGAGATTGTCAGATATTACTATGGACTGACTGGATGAAGTGACCCAAGGAGTGACTGAAAATTCTAGCTATTTAGACAGTAAGAAAGAAGACAGTAAGAAAGCAAAACAAAACAAAAGAAAACAAAACCTCCCACCAGAGTACCAAGAAATGATCCTGTGCATATCAAAAACTGACGCATGACAGGTCATGGGTAATCCTTAAAGTTTATCCAGTTGTGGCAGGGAACTCAAACATGAGGAAGCAATGTGATCCATGGAGAAATAATCATAGAAACAGAGTCAAAGGATCAGGGCTTGAATCTTAGCTCTGTTTCCTTGTAACCTGTACAACTTTGGGCAAATTTCTTAACCTTCTCTGGTTCTCAACATCCTCTTCTGTAATAGAAGGTGACTGAACCAGATGATTTTTAGGAATGCTTCCAGCTCTAAATCTGTGATCCTGTCATCCTTTGTCCATTTAATTTGGGGGTAAACATTGGGTTGCAAAGGGGAGAGAAGTAATAAGAAGAACTCTGACTAATGAAACAGAAAGCCTGTGTTAAAAACAAGACTCAAAGGCATCTATGGCCCATGATAGAGAGGCCGCTGTTATAGAACCTCTGAAATGGAAAGGCTTACAAAAGTCATGTAGTCCAAGGTAAACAAGAAACTTTTTTCAATATGCCCAACAAGTGGTCACCTAACCTTTGAAGATTTTATGAAAAGGGAAGCACTCATCTTCTAAGGCAGCCCATTGGATGCTGGTACAATTCTAACTCTAATGAAGTTTTCCTTTATTTAACCAGCAGGTAGCTAACCTCTAACTGGTTTGATTGCTGAAAGTAATAGACACTGGGAAGTCTCAAGCTTATTTTTGTGCTTATAATGTTATTTGATGTATGGGACATGCCAGTGAGATTCCAAGTATTCTGTGACTCTTAGAAAATGAGAAACCTATATTATAACTCTGCTTCTCTCTGGGTGGCCAGACATCTCTTTGGTCCAAGGAATGTGGTTGATGTGGATTTGTCTGATCTTAATTAGCTCTTGAGCCCTTACCTACCAGAAAACCCATGTTTCCTTTAAATTTATTATGTTTTCCTTAGCTGTAGCTAAATAACATTGGCACCAAGAGCTTACATTCTCATGGGGAAACAACCAGTACATCTGTAAGTACAAACATAATAAATATAAGGAAAATAGATAGAAATAAATACAAAGTAGTCAAAGGCAAGGTAATTAGGAAGGGAGAAGATGGTGACATGGTCACATCTACACTTTAGGAAAATCACTTTGGTATCTGAATTGGAATGGGGAGAGACTTATAGCAGGTAAATCAACCAGCAAGCTATTGCAATAATCTAAGTATGAAATGCATGCTTGTACCAGAGTAGTGTCACTATCAGAGTTGGGGAAAAGGGTATATTTAAGATACCTTGCAAAGGTGAAATTTACAGGTCTTGGCAACAGATTGAGCATAGGTAGGGAATAGAGAATGAGGAACCAATATGTAATTGGTGAGCCTAGACACAGGGGTGAGGAACCTGCAGCCTTGAGGCCACATGTGGCCTTCTAGGTCCTCAAGTGAGGCCCTTTGATTTTCTTTGAAGTTTGGATTCAGTCAAAGAGCTGCACTTGCGGACCTAGAGGGTCACATGCGGCCTTAAGGCCCTGCCCTGGTAGAGACTGAGTGGATCATTGGTACCTGGGTAAGTAATAGGGAAGTTTGGAAGGAGGGAAGGTTCAGGAGAAAAGATAACGAATTCAGTTTTGGACATATTGAGTTTAAGAAAGCTGTAAGCCATTATGTGTGACTGAGGTGGGGTGTTGCTGTCTAAGTGGGTCATAGAAAATGAGTAAGCTGGGGCGGCTAGGTGGCGCAGTGAATAGAGCACCGGCCCTGGAGCCAGGAGGACCTGAGTTCAAATCTGGCCTCACACACTTAACTAGCCATGTGACTTTGGGCAAGTCACTTAATCCCAACTGCCCTGCCTTCCCCCCTCCAAAAAGCAAAAAAGAAATGACTAAGCTGAAGAAGTAGGAGATTCGTGTATTTGAAGGAGTGTCATTATGCATGTGAAAATCCACTAATATGAGCACATTCTCCTGAGAATGGACTGGAGAAGGGAGAGACATTGAAATAATGTAGGAGAGCTTTGATGGAAGTCTGTGCTAAAGTGGTGTTGTGTGAGTAGAGAAAAGGGATCAGATAGGAAAGATGCTACAGAAGTAGAAATGGCAAGATTTAGTAACTGATTGGAATCTGGGGTGATAAAGAGGGAGAAATCAACCTGAGAGACCTGAAAAAATGGTGTTTTTTTAATGTCTGTTTTTAAACTCTCTTTTTGATCTTGCAGTAAATCTGTTGTTTTCATGGAATGTCATAGAGTGTATATGGATTAGTGTCCCAATTTTTCCTCATTCCCTCCAACATTTGTCACTTCAATTATTTCAGCTAATCTGATAGGTGTAAAATTATGTTTCAAGGCTTAATTTGCCTCTAATCAATAATTATTTAGAACATTTTTTCATATGACTATAAATTTTTTTGATTTCTTTATTGGAAAGCTGCCTGTTCATTTCATTTGAGAAAGAATTGATAGAAAGAAATATCTATGGAATGGTTTTACATATTTATATATATTTGTGTTCTGATGGTAGCCATCTCTAGGGCTGGAGGGGTGGAGACAAAAGGGAAAAAGAAAGTAATGTGATAATTTTATTTTATCTTTTAAAGAAATAGCAAATGGTACATAATAGATTTGCAGCTTCATGTACAATCTTTCTTTAAAATGATACTATGTTATGCAAATACTTCTTTTATTTCTTAAGTTCAGAATAAAATAAATGAAATTTTAAAAAAGAATATATATAGAATGAGAACAAAGAGAAATTGCCATATGATTTAATCAGGATAAATGCTTATGTCATGGTACACTTCCAACTTTGTGCCTTCTTAACTCATTTCCTATATACCATAAAATTGTCCCTGCCTGAAAAAAGAAAAAGAAAATAATTGAGTGTTCATGTTAGGATGAGCCTATATTTCTTTTCTTCCATCACATATTGAGAAGGTGTGTGCATATATATATGTGTGCACACACATATATATACGTACACAAATATATATGTACACACACATAAATATATACATATATATACGGATAACTGAAGTTTCCTGACATTCTATCATGCCTCCATTTCAGTCTTGTGATTTATTTCAGGTGGTCTATATAGTATAATAATAGATATACCTCTATCATTTGTGTTTCTGCCTCCATGAATCTTGATTCAAATTCTATCTACCAACCTTCCTTTCTGATTTCTGTATTTCCTCCTATTAATACATCTTCTTCATATACATGCTACTCTTCCTTATCCCCCTTTTAACTAGCCTCTTCTTCAAAAATAAATTTCATCCCACTAAGTTTTAATGACAAAGTCAGAAAGCATCCTCCCCCTTTCTTCTCCATGCTAAATAGCTTTGTCTGGTATTTATGTGGAATTTCCCCCAACCTTCCATCATCCTGGTCACCCTCTTCCAGATACATTCCAGCCTGTCTCTTTGAATTCTCCTTGGTGGTTTTGTTTTCAGACTTGTTGATTCACTTAACTTATCTCATTTTACCAGTGGACTAATGGGGAGGGGCAGAAGCGGGGCTGAGATGAAGTAATGTTCTCATGGTTACACAGTTCACAAGTGCCAGAGTCAGGATTCCAACTTAATTCTCCTGCCACCTAATCCAGTGCTCTTTCCATTCCATTTTATGGTGGCCTCCAAAGGACTGTATCTGATTGCCAGTTTTTCCTCACTGGGTACTATTCCTAGGATGTCCTCTTATCTTTTTATTTTCCTTACCAATGCTTCTTTATTTCTTTGTTGAAAGGACAGTCAGCATTAGACAGAAGAGTCAATTATAAGGAAAGACTGTTAATGTTAATATTAATGGACCTAGAAGCTAATTGACTCAAGTAAGAAAATAACATCTTTGATTGATATAGTACTAATGTCAATTTCCCTGTTAAGAGAAAAGTAGTTTGATGAAAACCAAAAAGCCAGAATTGGGCACCTTAATGCTTTGAATAAAAAAATAAGAAAAAACCAAATAAGTAAAAATAAAATTTAAAAGTGCATGAAACTTAAATTCCTATTCTCTAGAATACAGATAAAATGTCTTTATTCATTTGTCAGTGACCACCATCTTTTCACTAGTGGTTGTCTCTACTTGACAGTAAAATGATACATGGGATAGATACTTCAATATGATATATTTCTGTCTCACAGGATTGTGATCAGCATCAAATGAGAGAAAATTATAGACCTCAGATGTCATCTAGGAAAGCATCATGGCATAATGTATTGAGCGGTGAACTCGGAGTCAGGAACACCTTAATTTCAATCCTCCCTAAGACACTCACTAACCCTGTGATCCTGGGTAAGTCATTTAACATCTCTCAGACCCAGTTTCCTCATTTGCAAAAATAAGGATAATAACGAAGTTTAACTACAGAGTTGTCATGAAGATTAAATGAGATATATGTCTAAAGTACTTTGCAAACTTTAAAGTGCTATAGAAATACTAGTATTCATCATCATCCTCATCGTCATCCTGTCCAACTCTTATTTGACAATGGATATGAAGTGAGGGGACACTACCTATCACATTTAAAATAGGGACTTTCTTGACTTGACAAATCAGAGTTAGATGCCCAGGGCATGATCTGCTCATTGTCTATGGGAAATCTATGGTTAAGCATTTGCTGCTGGGTAGACTGGCTAGTCATATGTTTGGTACTTTTTGAATCATGTTCATGGAAACAAAAAAAAAATAATGGTATTAATACAAAACACTTCCCCCCCTTCTCAGTTTTTAACTGAAGACTGAAAAGCTTTTTAGAATTCAAAAAGGCCCCAGAGACCTTTCCTTGCAAAATAATCACTTGTTCTCTAAGTAGTAAAGTAATTGAAATACTTTTCAATTAGGCCAGAAAGTCCAGGCTGGAATTAACTTGTACTTTAAAAGTGAAAAAATGTTCACTAAGGAACCATACCCAGAGAACAAACAGCTTGAAAGTTCCATTCTTTCTATTCTGCTTGCTGAAAATGAGTACTTTTTACTGATAATACTGAGAATAAAATTCCTCACTTTTGAAACTCTCAAGATTCTTGCAAAATCTGAAATCAAATAACTTACTTGAGGAACAGGGATTCCTTCTTTAGCCCAGACTAGCAACTTTCCAACCTCCCCAGCCCAGAAGAGTGTTATGTATCAATAAATGACATAGTAAGGCCAACTGTGCTCTGATTTATATGTTAGCAGACTTGTGGAGACAATATGGTATTGGGGTAGAACATTGGACTTGGAATCAGTAACACTTGGGCTGAAATTATGACTCACATGTTTACTAGTTGTGAAATTTTGCTCAAATCACTTAACATATTTGTTCCTCAGTTTTCTTTTCTATACATTAAAATATATGGAAGAAAGGCATTCCCATATAACATCTCTTCTAGTTCAAAGTCTGTGATGCCATAAGTATCCTCAGTCTTCCTAATTTAATTCATATTAGGCAATAGATTGTTCATTGTTTTGATATTTTCAGTGATGTCCAACTCTTCATGACCCCATTTGGGGTTTTCCTGGCAAAGATATTGGAGTGGCCTGCCATTTCCTTCTCCAATTCATTTTAAAGAAGATGATAGTGAGACAAACAGGGTTAAGTGACTTGCCCAGGGTCACACAGATATTACAACTCTGAGTAAGGATTTTAACTCAGGAAGAGGAGGAGACTTTCTAACTCCAGGTGGGGCTCTTTATCCACTGTGCTACCTAACTGCCCCCAGGAAATTAAAAATGCATTCAAATTCTCAAGGATGAATATTTCGAGATAGGTTAGCTTCTGTTCTCCTGTCCTCCCTTCCAAAGTAAAGCTTAATTTTAGGCCCATTTCTGGCTTATTAAGCCCCATGGACTCTACTCTTATCTCTCCAGGATGCAAGTCAGGAATATTAGAACTGAGGATTTCTCCTCAATGTATGTTACATTCAGTCAATGATGGCTAGTACACTATTGGTAGAGTTGTGAACTGATCCAACTATTCTGGAGGTCAATTTGGGAATATGCGCAAAGGCCTATAAAACTGTACATACCCTTTGATCCAGAAATACTATTACTAGATCTATATCACAAAGAAATTTTTAAAAAGGGAAAAGGACCCATTTATACAAAAATATTTATAGCAGCTCTTTTTGTGGTAGCAAAGAATTGGAAAGAGAGGGGATATCCATCAACTGGGGAATGGCTGAACAAAGTGTGTTATAGTTTTGTAATGGAATGCTATTGTGCTATAAGAAATGATTAGCAGGATGATTTCAGAAAAACCAGGAAAGACTTACATGAACTGATACAAAGTGAAGTGAACAGAACCAGAAGAACATTATATACAGTAACAGCAATATGGCATGATGATCAGATGGGAATAATTTATCTCTTGTGAGAAATACAGTGATCTAAAACAATTCCAAAGGGCTAATGATGAAAAAATGCTATCTGCCTCCAGAGAGAACTGATGGAGTTTGAATGCAGATAAAAGCATACTATTTTTCACTTAAATTTTTTCATGATTTTTTGTCTCTGTTTTCTTTCATAACATGATTAATACGGAAATATGTTTTGTATGATTGCACCTGTATAACCTATATCAAATTGCTTACCATCTCAGGGAGGAAGGAAGGAGAGAATTTGTAACTCAAGATTTTTTTTAAATGAATGTTAAAATTGTCTTTACATGTAATTGGGAAAAAATAAAATATTATTCAGAGTAGCAAATAGAACATTCTGTGCATAGGAGTCCCCCCAAAAAAGATGTTTAAGTTGCCCTTGGTTTATTGCAAATCTCTTTCTTCAGTGCATCAGTTAGTTTTATTAATGTAGGTACTTCTAATGGTGCAGATCTCAATCCAGCCACACCTTATCAAGTGTGATTCTTGTACATATATCATTCCACAAACCTTCCATGGAGCATCTACCCACCATACTGAATGTCTCCCTGGTGGCTTTTTAATACTGGGTATTAGTGCAACATTTGGTTTGTCTGCCTCCCCCCCCCCCTCAATTTGAACACCCCACCTCCTATTCCAATTGTGTATTTCTCATGTGATATTATTTTGCATTTATTATTGTATTCAAATCATTGTTAAAAATATGCAGCAATTGACTAGGATCTATAAGATATCTTTCCATGCTCCTCTGGGTCACCTTCAATCTTGACTTTTAAAGATTATAGTGTTTTAGCATCTGTAAACTTAAAGAATCCTCAGAAGAATCTAAGTCTTCCTTATTCCAAGCGCAATATACTAAATACCATGTTGTTTGATGCTTGCCATGTTCAATGCCTCTCAGGAAAAAAAAAAGAGTTTTCATTATATACCACTAGGGATAATCTGAAAAGTCAGAAAACCTTTGCAATCTTTTACTTCTTAGTATTGAACCATATTTTTCTATTTTTTGTTTTTTACCCATGCTCTCCTATGTATACCTTTCATTGAATTTGAGTATCAAAGTATATGGTGATGAGGTCATAGAATTTCTGTATCTCTTCATCATTTACAGCTTATGTTGCATAAAGCTACATTTTTGTGGTAGTCTTTTTGTTTATATTTATATGAGTACTTTAAGAAAAGATAACCTGGGGTGGCTAGGTGGCACGATGAATAGAGCACTGGCCCTAGAGTCAGGAGGACTTGAGTTCAAATCTGGCCTCAGACACTTACCATAAAAACTAGCCTTGTGACCTTGGGTAAGTCACTTAGCCCCAACTGTCCTCCAAAAAGCAAAAAAAAAAAAAGATAACCATGTTTTCCATGAAATTTGTTTCTTATTGCCTTTGGGTATATGATGAAGCAAACTACCCAAAACAGGAGGAAGAGAATCACATATAGGAAATTGTGGGGACACTCTCCATGGTCTTAAGCTGCTTGATGCTACAAGAACCCATTGTCCTAACATCAGTCATCACCCAGTGATATTATAAAACTGATTTCTGGAATACTATAACCTCAGAAAAGCCATAATCACCAGTGGCCCAAAAGACAACTGAAAGATCTATTATGGGTCTGGTCAGGATGCACCATATTACTAAAAATTATTTGTTTGCAAGATGTGGTATAAAAACCATCAATGATAACTTCAACTGAAAGAGGTAGGTCCAGTCATATAGCAAGAGTGAGGTTTTACAGATGGATGTTGGGAGTTTCACCTGTGCTGTGCTCAGTGATTGTGGAAAAACGTATAAGAATAAGAGAAAGGCCTCTAGGATGTGGATCAGATCCTCTATGAAGAATTTGCATAAACAAGCATGGATGAATTGAGATCTGTCCTCTGAGAAGGAGGAACCCTGTGAATGAGAGCAAAGATATACTAATGTATTTTCGCAACTACATGATCTATTTTTTGCTACCATACCTGGCATTTTTATTGAGAATATTCAGTTACCAGATAAGCCTTTCTAAACTTAGAGAATTTCTCCCTTTCAATAAAAGAGGCTTCAAAGGACCAAAACATCTCATTAACTAGTCTGTTTCAAGAGCTTGCTGCATGAAAGGCAAACTAATTAGAATGCTAAATAATGGAAACTCCTAGTAACAGTCACCACAATCAGGGCATAGTGCTTTGTTTAGAGGGAGAAGGAAAAAATACTCCCCACCAAGCATGGACACTATTTTGGTCATGTTTGATCCACTAATTATCTGGGAATTTCTACAAAGTCTAAATTTACCCATCAGATATAAAAGCACATATACAGTATGTGTCAGGCTATTTGTTTCCTTTTGGATATTCATGTGCTTTTTCTTTCCTTTAACAAAAGGCTCTAAGGATACTATCAGCAACATTAATATTTGGGAGAATGTCTTTTGAAAGAATGAATGATTATATCAGTAAATGGGCTACTTTCACAGGAGAGAAAAGGGAACTCTCTTCTACTTCTTACTTCCACTATTTTCTAGTATAAAGTGACTGTTCTTTAACTAGGTTTGGCATGTAGGTGGCAAATTGAGGGAAATGGGGATAGTAGTATTGGAGAAGAGAAGATTCAGGGGAGACATGTTAGCTGTCTTTAAGTATTTGAAAGGTTGTCATGTGGAGACTTACTCTTTTTTGGTCACAAAAATCAGAACCAGCAGCCATATGTGGAAGTCACAGAGAAGGTACATTTAGCCTTCAAGTCGGGGGCAAGGGGTCGGGAATCCTGTTGATTATAGCTGTGGCAGAGTGGAATGGATTGCCTCAAGGTGTCATGGGTTCTCTCTGCTTCAAAGACTCCGAGTACATATGACCACTTAGTTATGTTGTTGTGGAGAATCTTTTTTTCTCTGAATTGGATTGATTGTCCACTGGAGTCCCTTCTAAATCTGTATTTCTATGATTCTGTAATTATCTGTCCCACCTACCAAGAAGCAACATGGGATGATGACAAGAATGCTCAAGTCAGAGAATGGTAGAGATGGAGCCCAGTCCTGCCTCAGACACTTACTAGTTGTGTGACACCACATCAATCTCTTCACTCTTTCAGCTTTCACACCCTAACCTATAAAATGGGGACAATTGCCATAATTTCTGCGACACTCTCAAGAAAACCCAACATGACACTTGAATCACAGAGAATATAAGAATCTTGACTGTACTGCTTACTATTCATGTGATGCTAGACAAATGAGCTTCTTTTTCTGATCTTCTCTTCTTTTGTAAAATGGAGAGATTGTCTTAGATGAACTCCATGATGGTTTTTGATCTCCAGTTCTACGATTCTTTTCAAAGAGTGCTTGTGAAGGATAGACACACTTTTACTATGGGCAGATCTTAGAGTCAGGAAGGACTCTTCTTGTCCTCTTGCTACCAGTCCCATTCTTTGGTTAGTTGATTGGTTTCTGGAGGAGCCTGAGTGGATTTTCTATCCCCTATTTTCTCCTCAAATGATAGATAATAGTTACAGGTAATTGTTTTGGGAATCCTTGTAATATATTTTTTCTTAAATGATTGAGCATATTTCATATTGCTTAACTAGTATAGATAATTTGTATTACATTTTTTGGTTTGAGTTAGATGAAGAGTATTATGGAACTATTCCTTAAAGCTATATTAAGCCACTTGAGAAGCTATCTTAACTATTTCTTAGCCATGGAATGGTAGCTCAAATTTTCCATAGTACTTTAAGTAAACAAAGCACTTTACTTACAACACGTCTCTGAATGTGACACTTCTCTAAATTTCTTGAGGGTAAGAACCCATTGTTCTTATCCTTGTATCCCCATTACTTGGCTCAGTGGTTGGTCCATAGAAGATGCTTTCCAAGTTCTTGAATGAAAGATGAGGAAAGAGGCTCAGAGAAATCAAGAGACATGCCCTAGGTGACATAGGAAATAGGTGTCAGAGAGAAAATTTGAACAGAGTTCTTCTGACAGCAAGACCAATCTCCTGTCTTCTACACCAAATTGCCTCTCTTTAATTCACTGAATCCATTACACAAGGCCCTAGTGGGTGACACAAAAGGAATGAATGATAGCTTCCAGCTGGCTGGCCAAAAAAGCCTTTCAATTTAACTTTAGAATGGCTAAAACTCTATCCACAAACAGCAGCAAAGTAATCAAGATAGAGCTCTCACCTCCCTAATCTTAGAAACAATGCTTCTATTGGTACAACCTTGAATTCAGGCTTTTTTGGCCACCAGTAAGCATTTAGCTTGTCCTGAAATTTCACCCAATGAAACCTCAGTATCTTTTTCCTTTCTGTGTCTTTCTTGTACTTGTTCAGTTGGATTTTTGAACCCAATTGCCTTTTTTCTCTCTTCAGTTTGCACGGTAGAACTTGACACGTGTCATTATAAGCATTCATTTTATATGATTGGGCCCACCATTCATGCTCATGATGTTTGTTTTGGGTTTATATTTCATTGACCATTCATTGTTACACTCACTTATTGAATGATCACATAGTAAGTGCCTACTCTGTACTGGTCACTGTTGGGATACTATGACAACATCTAAACTCTCTGTCCTAAAGCAAATTACCTTTTGTTTGGTGAAAAGCAGGAACATTCTGGAGCCAGCTTATACTAGCTGATTGTTAAATTTTCAGTATGAATATTTACATTTTAGAAATCAGCAGTTTCTAGAAATTGGGGCTTGATTTATTGTTTGGTTATTTGTCTAGACTTAAGAAAGTGATAGTGAAAATATTAAATATGCAGATTAAACTTAAAGTGTGCTATGTACATATTTTTCTTCCAGAGATCTGGTTGTTAAATATTCACCTGCACAACTCTGGAGAGGAAGCAAGGAATGTTCAGAGACAAGTGAATGCAAAATATTACAGAGTGAATATAAAGCAATTATGGGAGCAGATAGCAAGGTCATGATAGACCTTGTGTAGTTGGTAGCTCTTCAGCAGGGTTTTAAAGGAAGCTACAGATTCTATAAGGTAGAGAGCATAAGAGAGATAGATTTCAAAAAGTAGGGAAAAGGTAGATGAATTGAGTAAGGAATAGCAAATATGGCAGGTTAGCTAGAATGTGGAGGGCATGAAAGAGAGTAGTATGCATGAAGACAGCTTGGAAGTATAGGTTGGAACCAGATTGGGAAGGGCTTTAAATACAAAATATAACAAATACATTGGTTCACATTTTAGAGAGGGTATTAAGGAGTCACGGGGGCTTCCTGAATACTTATGCTTTCAAAATCTCAATTTTGAAGCTGTGTAGAAGATGGTTTGGAGAAAGGGGAGATTGGTGACAAGCAGACTTGTTAGGGGGCTGTTGTAATTATATAAATGAGAGGTGATCAGTTATTGAACTAGGGTTGGTGGCTCTGTGAGTAAAAGAGATGGAGAGAAAGCTTGTGTAGAGATAAAATCTGTAAGACTGGGGAACTGATTGGATGTGGAGGATATAGCAAGAGAAGAGAATGACTTAATTGATGTGTAAACTTGGAGTAAATGTAAGGATGAAGGTACCTTCAACAGAAACAAGGATGTTAGGAAGCAGGGAGAGCTTTAGAGGAGGAATGATGGAAAAAATAAGTTCTATACTGAGCATGTAGTCTGAGATGCCTATGGGATATCAAGTTCAAAATAACCAATAATCAGTTAGTGATATGAGATTGGAGTTCAGGATAGACAAGGGCCAGACATATAGATCTATATAGAGATCTTCCAAGAATATTCATTGATACACTACCTGCTCCCATGGGATATGGTATAATCACTGAGAAAAAGGTACATAGAAAGAAGAGACACAGGAAAGAGCTCTGAATTACACTAATATATAGGGGGCTGGGCATGGATGAAGAACCAGTAAAAAAGACTGTGATAGGATAGGTAGAAGAGAGCAGTGTCACAGAAACCCAGGAGTGAGACAGGAGAGGTAAGTCAGTGACAAGTGCTGCCTAAATTAAGAGGATTAAGTCCAAGGAGAGATCCTTAGATTTGGCAATTCAGAAATCATTGGCAACCCTGAAGTGAGCACTTTCTGTTACTTGTTGAAGTTGGCAGCTAAACAGTAAGGGGTTGAAAAGAAAAAGAAGCAGAAGTAGAGGTAATGAGTGAAAAAAAAAACATCCTTTCCTAGGAGTTTGTCTGTGAAAGGGAGGAGAACTAGGGAATCATAGCTTGAAAGGATACTAAGGTCAGGTAAAGAGGATTTTTTTTTTTCATTTAAAGTTGAGATATCTTGGTGTAATGTTAATGGGATTTAAGATCTTCCCGTCCATTAGTAGGCCTCCTGTGGAGCCCATTAAGGGAAGCTTGCTTAAGGGAGGCTTGTTTGTTGGCAGGGCTTTCACATCTTTTGCTAATTTCTAATTAGCATTCAGGAAGGTTGTGATGCCTTCTGACTCTGAGAAATGTATATATCCTGTGAGTGGTTATTTTGCTTTGGGGGCTCTCTTATGAGAAGAATCTTGTGATTCTCTAGTCGATATTATGAGTGGCTATATGTTCAGAGCTCCCTGACTGCTCAGATGTAAAGGCTCTCTCAATCCAGAGATGTATGTTTTATATATATATATATATATATATATATACATATATATATATATATATGTATACTGCTTTGATTCAGGAAGTCAGAGCCCTGTCTGTTAGTCTTTATTTCTCTGCTTAAATTTTCTCTGAAGTTCAGGGTGATGACTTTTCCCCTGAACTAGTAAATGTAATTAAAACAGATCATTGACCCCTTAAGTAGGTATCTTTCCTAGTAAAGCAGATCTAAGAACCTGTGTTAGCAGCCATCTTGGGTATGCCAGTGAGGTTGCCATCGTTTATAGGCAGCAAGTAAAGAGTTAGTAGACAGAGAGAGATTGACAATTACAGAAATGGAATAATTGTCTAGTCAAGCTGCTAGAGGAGATGGGAGTAGATGGGATCAAGGCATAAGTAGAAGGCTTGGCCTTGGTGAAAAGACAGTCTACTACCTCCTCAGAGACAAGAGGAAAGTATGGAAGATCTTGCAAAAGGATTTTGAGAGGCAGACATCCTAAGTTGAGAAGGAAGGAAAGAAAGTGGCATGAGAGAATGAAAGAGAGAAGAAAAGGTTTGGAGTTGTCACTGAAAGAATTTTCTAACTTCAGTGAGGAATTATTGAAATTAAAATACACAAATTTGGGTCAGCATAGATGTGTGATTTGTTCAAACATGATCAACAGTATGAGCATTAAGGCAGAGAGGGAAAATGTTGAGGGTGACCCAGTTATTCCCCCATAGTTTTGTTATACCTAAAGATTTGACTAACTTGCCAACTGCATCAAAAAAGATACTGAGTAATACAGGGTCAAGAAAAGATCACTTGGGCAGTATACTCCAAGTGGACAATGACCCACTAATGACTAATATTTAAGTATTGTTATTCTGCTGGTTCTGAATCAACCTAACTGTCCTATCATTTATCTATCATCTCTTCATTATGAAAACAAGGACATCATGATAGCCCATATCAAATCCATTGCTGAAATCCAGATATATTATGTCTGTAGAATTCCCCTGATACTTCATTCTATTAAGCCTGTCAACAAGGAGATTAGTTTGGAATGATTTGTTCTTGATAAAGAGTCACTGACTATTAATGATCACTGTTCGCTTTTAGAAATGATCATAAACCATCCCTATAAAATCATGTCTTAGAATGTTGCCAAGAAAAGATGTCAAATTCACAGACTCATGGTTTGTAGAGTCTGTCTTCTTTAAAAAAAAAACTTGGAAAATTTGCATATCTTCACTACTGCAATACCTCTGCCATTGTCTACAGTATTTTTTTAAAAAGATAACTGATAATGGGGAGAAATCCTCCATTTAACACCCTGATTAATAGTACAGTGGGGAAGAGTGATTAGAACCCACTGAGTATATGGATCCCCTCAACATCTTGTCATTTATTTGTCTTCAACTCTGTCAACAATTTTAGTTTGATCAGGCTTATTTCTGATTTTCTTGGCTTTCTTTTCATTTTTTAATAGGAAAAAAGCAAAATATTTTTGAACAATCTTGACTTTCTCTCTTATATACTATTAATATTTCAGTCTACATAAAGAGAAGTAATATAGTGTAGTGGATATAATAGGCTTAGGAGTCAAAAAGACTGAGATTTTCTTTCTACCTGGGTCATATAATAATTGTGTGACAGCTATTATGGACAAATCACTTAACTTTTAATGCTTCAGCTAACTCCCTAAGATTATAAGTTACATAGGAGTTGGTGCTTTGCATTGGTGGAGAGTTTCCCCATCAGGCATTACTTATATAAACCATCAGTCCAGAGGGGGGGAAAAAAACCAAAAAAACAAAACAACCCCTAACCATGGTTTTATTCATTAGTTGATCCTTTTATTACCCCAAACATAGCAAAAAGCACCTTTTTGTTCTCTATGGGCAACTCCCCTTTATCATGCCCCATTGTTGTTCAATCATTTCAGTTATATTTGACTCTTTGTGACCCTTTTTTGGATTTTCTTGGCATAAATACTGGAGTGGTTTCCATTGCGTTCTCCAGCTCATTTTACACTTGAGGAAACTGAGGCAAACAGAGTTCAGTGACTTGCTCAGAGTCATACAGCTAGTAAGTGTCTAAGGCTAGTTTTGAGCTCAGGAAGAAGAGCTATCTGATTCAAACCTGGCACTCTCTCCACTGTGTCACCTAACTGCCCTTATCTCCTGGGAAAATTATGGAAAAGGGAATTATTCTCCATCTAATTCTCTACTCCTTTCATACAGATGACCCAGAATCAACTATAGATCAAATTCCAATATAATGATCTGTTACCTACTTTTCCCTGTTATAGTAAGATTTATTTTTAAATATTTTTTTAAAAAAGAAATCACGGGGGCTGCTAGGTGGCACAGTGAGTAAAGTGCAGGTCCTGGAGTCAGGAGGCCTCAGACAACACACACACACACACACACACACACACACACACACACACACACTAGCAGTGTAACCCTGGGCAAGTTACTTAACCCTAATTGCCCTCCAAAAGGCAAAAAAAAAAAAAAATCACACTGTTAGTCTGTGAAATTGACATCTAGCCTCCCTGTACTAAATTAGCAAGTAAAAATGAGTTCTCTTAACTCAATAGGAGAAAGAGGGAGGTATCATGGAAACCTTCTTATCCCTATCCTATTCTCCAAGCTCCTGGCTGTGTGCTGGTCTATGTGTCTGGGAGTTAGGGAAGGATTTCTGGCTTGGAGATTGTTGGAATTTGGGGGATTATAGAAAGAGATATAGAGAGCTGAAGGTTCATTTCTAGCAAAAACAAAAGTGGACATAGAAGTCTAGAAATGGAAGGAACCTTGGCCTTCTAATCCAATCACTTCATTTTCCCAATAAGAAAACTGAGACTGAAGGAGGTTGGTTGAGTGAGTTACCCATGCTCATACAGTTAACCAAGACAAATATGAGATTGAAAACAAAGTTCCCTGATCCTCAGGCCAGTGTTTTTCAGGGTACCATGATGCAGCTTAGCCATAACTCCTCTCCTTTTTTCTGTATTCAAGACAAACAATACACAATGGGGAAAGTTCTTTATGGCAAGTTACTCTTATGTGGGCAGAGTCTTGGAATAATGATTTCACAGAACACTTGCAAGTAGATTTACAGGCTACTCTAACCATGAACCTCCAGGGCATGAGAATAACTTTATTTTACAGAGTGTTTCTTTGAAATGGCATTCATTATAATAGTATTTTACCTGCCTCACCATCCTGAACATATAAATATAGCATAACTAGGGGGCTGACTGGTGCTCTGAAGGGTGAAAATTACTGAGAAATAGAGTCAGGTAATTGAAAGCCATTCATTCTCCTTTCATACAACAAACTTTTAAATAACAATTTAGAAATTTTGACAGTGTTTCAACCTCTGATAAGTCATTCAGTTTCTAAAACATGGCTCTGATTGCACTTACACTCAAATCTCCTATCCTTCCACAGTCCCTGAGGATGCTATCAACCCATTGGTAGTCAATGGAAACCCAAAGCCACTTCAAAACTCATCTAAAAAACTAGGACCATCTGAGTATTGCTACAAAATTCTGCAAGAGCCCTAAAGTGAGGGATCTCTAGCACTTTGGTTAAAAATAGCATTCAGATGAGCATTTCAAATACAGAACTATGATTTATGAGCTCCCACATTTCTAATAGCACATGGCTATTCCCATTACCAAAATGTAATGCAGATTCATCTTCTTGGAACCAATTTTAATACAGTTGCTGTAGGCAGGAACAACGTCCAGGAACACAGTAGACAGTCTCATAAATTGACTTCAGTTCTTTTCTATTCCTAATTCTGATGTTTGAACAAAAGACTCCTTGTACAAATAAACCCAAGTTATGTTCAGAATTCATACAGTTACTGAAAGGAAGAGGAAGCTCATGAAATAGTGAAGATGTGTGTATGTGTGTGTGTGTGTTTGTGTGTGTGTTTCTTAGAATTTCCTTTTGTCTCTGTGAACAATACTCACTCATCATTAACTAGCCATGTCCATATACACGGCTCCTCCACCCTCCCACTTATGCTTCCACCCTTTCACCCTCCTGCCGCTCCCCACCCCCACACAAAAAAATCTTACCTGTTTATAGCTAAAGGGCAAGATGATCAGGAGAGATTTTTTTTTTAATTGTTAAGATGAGATTGAGGGAGAGTGGCATGTTGTATTTGAGATTCTCAACCTTTTTATGTTGTGGACCCCTTTAGCAGTCTGGTAAAAACTAGAGGCCCCTTCTCAGAATAATTTTTGGTTTAATATAATATACAGGGTTACAAAAGAAACAAAATTATGTAGAAAGTTGTAAAAACATTAAAAAAAATTTTAAAGCACAGAACTGAAGTTAAGGATTCCAATAACATTCAGATGGAAATGTCCATTAAGTAAAATTTCAATTAGAAAATTTCATTTTGAAAAGCAATTTGGAATTTATACAACAAAAGTTATGAAAATGTTCCCATCTTCTTACCTAACAATTCCACAAATAGAATGTTGTTATCTTAAGGAGATTATTGTCAGGAAGAAGGAAGAAACAGCCTATATTCATAGCACTGTATTTATAATGACAAAAAGCTGGAAATAAGTTATATTACCTTTGATTAGAGAATGGCTGTATAAATCATGTTATACAAAGGCAATACACCATAAAGAACAATGCATAGAGACAGTATTTTCTAACCTGACCTGTTAGCAAAACAGTTCACTCATCTCATTGAGTAGTTTTAGGAACCTAGACCAAAGCTTTTTGATCAAGCAATATTTTTTTTCAATTTCTGTGGGACAGCTGCTACTAGGGTGAGAAAGATTAACCATGAGATCAGTGAATCTCCAGCAGAAATGAGCTTTTCTACATGAATGTCTTTTAATTCAGATCTCCTTTCTCACCTGCTTTGTAAACAGTTGGATAAATGCCCCAAAATGAATGTTTAGTTTTTTCATCAGGAGGTTGGCACCTGCCTTTTCTCCTGAGAATGAGGCATAGAGAAGGCTATTCAAAGGGAAAGAAATCTGATGTTGCATTGTTAACCCATCTGGTGGAAAATGTCTTGTGGTGAGAATGACATGGAGCTCATGAGGAAACCAGGGCAGTTAAAGAATGAAATCCTTTCTCGGAAGGGCAAGAGCCATGGTGTCTCCATGCCAGCTCCTTTGGATGGGGCAGAGGTGTGCAGCAGGTGATGAGCATGCCCTGATCGGGCTTCTCTGGGAAATATAGAGAGATTGTCCCACTTGTTATTCTGAAGCTCCTCAGACCAGGCAGATCAAGCACATTGTCACATTCACCCAGAGTTTACTCAGCATGCATGGGAGGCAATTAAATGCCAAGGGAATTTACCCTTTCTGGTTATTCGTATCCCTCAGTAAAAGCAATGCCAGTGTTAGAAGAACTGGCTGTCTCTGAAGTCAAAGGAACTAGGTTCAAATCCCACTTTGGATGCTTAGTATTTGTATGACCCTAACTTCCTTATAATTTTTATCTACTTTTCCTATTCCTCTCTTCCGAGGTCAAGGAGATTCCAGGTGGGAACCCCTCAAATATCTGAGTAGAGCACCTATTTTTCCCAACCCCCAATGCCTTTTATTCTTCAGATTAAATATCCCTAGTACTTATCCTAAATTTATGATGATAATAATAATAATAATGAAAAGTGCTTTGCAAACCTTAATAGTAACCGTTATCATTGATGTCTGTTATCAGTAGAATGTATTAAGATTTGTAAAACAATCTACATATGTTATCTTATTGGATTCTCACAACACCTCTGCTGCTTAGATGCTGTTTGCATCTCAATATTATTGGTGAGGAAACTGAGGATGGGTGTGGCAGGTAAAAGAAGTAAAGATAAAAGCTTGAGCTTCCAAGTATATTGATTTATAAAGTAAAGCATGCCAAATGCTTAACAAGTTAGGACCAGGCCCCTTCCTCAGCTTCCGACTGGACCCTGAATGTAGGAGGAGACAAATTTTTATACATTAAAAACAATTAATCAAATAAGACCAATTAATTAAAAGGAAACAATTAAGGTTAATATTAGGTAATTTGGTTTCTAATTAGAGGAAAGATTAGGGTCTCTCCATATCAATAGGGAAAAATGAACAAGTGCAATTCCCTATAATCAGAAAAAGAGGTGTTCCAGCCCTAACAGGTCCTGTCTATCTTTCCAAGTGTCTGCGAAGAATCAAAAGAACATGGAAACAATAACTAATCAATCAATTGGGGGCCAGTGTTCAGATAAGAAATACAGGATTCTTGAGTTGTATAGTTATGAGAAAGCTCCTTGCATTGATCCTTGGGTCTGACTGGGTTTCTGGTCAGCATAATCTAGGTCCTTAGTTAAGGGTCTCTACATAGCAGGCAGAGATGGTCCAGCTTCCAGCCAAGCAGGGCTAGGTTCAAACAATACAATAAGGTTTTCTCCCAGTTCCCACAATTGAATAAAATTTTCTCACAAGATAGAATTTGGACTAGACCCATAATTTAATAGAAAGGGAACTGAGCTAGATCCAGAATTGAACCACGAGATGGAGTCAGTGTGGTTCACTCAGTTCCCACAATTAACCAGTTGCTGTCCTAATTCCCACATGGGAGAGGCTGACTTGCCCAGAATCACTTAGCTAGTAATTGTCTGAGGCAGGATTTGTATCAATATCTTTCCAACACCAAGTCTAGCTCCACACTCTTCTCCATATAACTCTAGTATATTAGTATGGCATTAACTCTTGCATATTAATGTCCTTCCAAAATTGTAGTGCCCAGAATTAATCATCCCATTCCAATCACTGTCCTGTCACTGTCCTCATTCCAGCTGCTATGTTATATATCCGACAGAAGCTTCCCTTTTGAACAGTGGTTGGCTCTGCAGGGATACTACTCCAGCAGCCTTAAATGCCCCCAAATCCTGCAAAAGCTTAAGTTTTCTGAAACTTACCCAAACTCTTACTAATGAGTATTAACAGACACGGTCTATCTCTCCAGGTAAAAGAAATCATATTCCCAAAAGGAAATTTGTTACTTTCCCACTAGGACTAATCAACTATTAATTAAGTCTAGAAGAAAAATTTGAACTCTGGGGTTCATTACAGCAATCTCCACCTTTCTTTTACTGCTCTAAATCCAAAGAGAAATACATCCTTATGTAATTTTTGCTTCTCAATATGAGTTTAAGAAAGAAGGTCCCTTCAATTTTGGAGTAACTAATAGTGGCCTGAAAATTAAAGTTCATAATACCATTTTTTTTAGAGTAGAGATAATAGGAATAAGCTCTCAGTCCTCTTATGATGTTCATATCTATTTACATTGGTAGGGGCCCTTGGGAATCATCCCATCTAATCTTTTCACCTTATTGATAAGGAAACTGAGTCTGAGAAGTTAATGATTTGCCTAAGGCCATGTAACTAATAAGCAGCACAGTCAGGTTTAAATTCAGGTTTTCTGTCTCCAAGTTCAGTGTTCTTTCCCCTATGCTGTCTTAGAACTTTATACCTGTTAGCACATCAAGAAAGGCAGTGCAGTAGACCTGTTAAATGCTAGCAAGCATTTATTAAATACTTATTATTATTGTGGTGTTTCATATATTATGACATATGTTATTATGTGTCAGTCACTGAGGCAGAAGGGAGTTTTGTATTTCCATTTTTGTAAGTAGAGTGCCTTAGAAGTTCCACTCACACTGAGATTTCTTGAAGCTAGCACTTTCAGTGGAAGAGGTAAGATAACCTACAACCCAAATATAAGAAGTCATATCATTTATAAAAAGATGAGAATAGGAGATGATCTTCAAATATATACTAGGTAAAACTTCTCAAGGAAAAAAGGGATAGAGGCAGTAAAAAAGATAAAATAGATCATTTCAATTACATAAAATTAAAAAGCTTTTTTTTGCCATGAGCAATACAGCTAGAATAAAAAGAGAAGTCATAAAGTGGGACAGATTTTTCCATTAAATATATCTGATAAAAGTTTGATTTCTATGATATATAGAAAATGAACACAAATATATAAGATTCAGGTCCATTTTACAATAGATAAGTGTGCTAAGGATATAAACAGACTTCAAAAAAAGAAATGCAAAATACTGATACAACAAAGTGTTTAAATCATTAATAATAGAAGAAGAGCAAATTAAAGAAACCCTGAGATTTCATTTCATACCAATCAAATTGGATAACGTGACAAAAAATTGTTGATACTAGAGGGACCATAGGAACTTAGGCTTAATATCATTGATTGAGATGTCAATTGGTCCTACCATTCTGGAAAACAATTGGGAATTGTGGGAAAAGAAAATCAATATACTGTTCGTACGCAGTGATCTTACTGTTGGGAATATATTCCAAAGAACTCAAAGACAAAGAGAAAGATCTTACTTATACCAAAATATTTATGGTAGCACTTTTTGTGGTAGCTCAAAACTGGAAGCAAATTGTATGCCCTTCAATTGAGGAATGGTTGCATAAATTATAGTGTATGAATGCAATGAAATTTTGTTGTACCATAAGAGATGGAAAATATGAAGAATTCAGAGAAATAGAGGAAGACTCATATGAGGTGATGCAGAGCAAAGAAAGCAGAAATAGAACACATACATGTACATGTATAGCCAATGATAACATAAATAAGCATCTAGACTAAGATTAAGTACAATAATAAATAATAATTCCAGAGGACAGATGAATAAAGCACTATTCCATTCTCAGTAGAGAAAATGGGAATATTGATGTTAAATATGACATATATTGATCAGTGTGGTTGCTGTATTTGTTGATTTTGCCTGACTGTTTTCCTTTGTCATAAGGGAGAGTTCTGGAATGGGGCAAGGATATATTGAGATATGGTTATAAAGAAAAAAAAAGACATCAATAAACCAAATAACAAAAAGGAGGCAAGATATCCATTGCTAGTGCTAACCTTTACATCAGTCCCTTATAATGGCTGCAAAGCAAGAGTGTCAAGAGAGAAGTTCAGCACAATCTTTATAGCATGAAAACAATGTAATAGGAGTTTCAAGAATCAATTTATATTCAGTGTGAAGTCTTGCATTCTCCTTGGATGTGCTTTTTTTTTTTTTATTGGATGTGCTTCTTACTGGGAAAACAGGGTATGTTACCTCTGTGTCTCCATGGGTAGTTCATTTATTCACATTATAATACTTTAAGGTCTAGCACAGCCAGAACCCATGCAAAGGGCTGGGTTCTGAAGATTTTATGCTTTTTGACAGAAGAGGATATATAACTGATCAGTGCTTTCTGAAGCACTTCATCATATTATAAAGAACATGGAATTCAGAGTTAAAGGGTTCTTGCTAAGTGTGTGACTAAGGAAAAGCCACTTAACCTCTCTAAGATTTAATTTTCTCAGCTACAAAATGGAGATAATACCAACTGCAGACTTGGTTAAATGACTTGCCTAAATAAAACTATTGTTAGAGACAATATTTGAACTCATATTTTCTTGACTTAAGGTCACATTTGTTGTAAGGACCAAATGAGATATTACATGTAAAATACTATTGTAAATGTCAAATATTGTCATATTAGACTATTAATTTTTTTCTTTGGACAGGGTTATTAAGTGGTTCATCTGGGGAATGTTGTCAATATATTTATCTGGATTTCAGCAAAAGTTTCAGTAAAGTCTCTTGTGGCATTCTTGATAAGATGGATTAGTGTGGGCAAGATAAGACTATGGATGGTTAGTTGGATACTGGACTGGTTGAATCACTGGACCCCAAGAGCAATTAATCATTAATGGGTAGATAGAAGACTGTAACACAGGGCTCCAGGGATCTCTCCTTGGTCCTGTGCATCTAAACATTCATATCAATGACTTGGAAACAGGTGTAAAAGTTATACTGGTAAATTAGGGGAATGTATTGATATAGGTTACCTAGATTCTGCAAAGCACTTGACAATGGTGTGGACAACATACAAAGATAGTCCAGTAGGAGCTTTTTTAAAACCCTAAATTTACATAAAGAATTTTGGAACAGGGGCGTCTAGGTGGCACAGTTCAAATTTGGCCTCAGACACTTAACACAAAAAAACTAGCTGTGTGACCTTGGGCAAGTCACTTAACCCCAATTGCCCTACCTTCCCCCCTCCAAAAAAAAAGCAAAAAAAATAATTTTGGAACAGTCTGTTTGTATAGCACTTTGCAAACCATAGATAAACAAATGTCAGCTAATTGGGTAGACAGGGGAAGCTAGAAGACTCAGTGCATAGAGCACTGAGTTTGGAGTCAGGAAGACCTGAATTAAAATCTGGCCCCAGACATTCACTAGTTGTGGTACCTGGGGCAAGTCACTTAACCTCTATTTGCCTAGGAGGCAGCCGGATGACTCAGGGCATAGAGCTCTGGGCCTGGAATCAGGAAGATCTTAGTTCAAATGTGACCTCAGCTCTGCTGTGTGAACTAGGGTGAATCATTTAATCCTGTAATTTTTAAATGATATGACTTCTAGAGAAGAAACTAACAAATCACTCCAATATCTTTGCCAAGAAAACCCATGAACACAGAGAGTTGTTACAGAATCTGTCACAGAGAATTGGTCACAGACTGAATGACTGAGCAACAATGAAAAGAACTTGGGTAGATAGAAAAAAAGTTAGCATTTATAGAAGGAAATAGAGCTATTCAATTCTGCTTGGCTTTTGTTTTCTAACTGGTTGAGTGATTACTCCCAAAGAGTGATTATTAATAAGTCAAGGTCAACTTGGACTGAAATCTCTAGTTGAGTGCTCCAAGGATGTGTCATTGGTCCTATGCTGTTTAATATTGATCATTAACTCAGATAATAGCATGAATGACATTTTTATTAGATTTTCAGAATCCATAAAACTGGAAGGGATCCCTAACACACTGGATGCCTGAATCATGATCTGAAAAGATCCATACAGCCTAGAACCCTGTTCCAAATCTGCTGGGATAAAATCTAATGGAAATGAATGCAAAGTCCTACAGTTGGAGTCCAGACATTAGTTTCATGAGTACAAAATGAAGGAAATCTAACTAAACAACAATTCATTTGAAAAGGACCTAATGATTTTAGCATCTAGCAAATTTCATGTGAATCAACAGTATGATGCAGCAGCTCAAAAAGCTAACACAGTGATGACTGAATTAAAACAGGAATAGAGTCCAGAATGAGGGAGGAAACATTTCTTTTGAATACTACTATAATCAGAACACATAGAAAATTTTGGTAAGATCTGAACACACATTTTAGGAGGATATTTAAAAATTATAATATATCCTGAAGGCAACCTAGTGAAAGTCCTTGAAACCATGCCTTATGAAAATTAGTTGAAGGAATTAGGGGATGTTTAACCTGGAGTAGAGAAGATTTAGAGGGAAAAATAGTTGTTTTCAATATTTGAAGGACTAGCATATGGAAGAGGTATTGTGTTCATTCTTTTGGGAAGAAGAGAACATAACTAGGAAAGCTGAAAGGAGACAGTTTTAGGTTTGATGTAGGGAAAATCTTCCCAAACAGCAGGAGTCATTCCAGAATGTACTAGGCTATCATGAGAAGCAGTGTATGCCTTGTAGACTAGAGGTCTTCAAGTATAAGCTTAGATGGCCTATTGGGCCTGCTATCAACACTAGTCTTGATCAGGTATTGGATTATGATATTCTCTCTATGGTTTAACTATAGACACAAATTAAATACAAAAATACATATTGTACAACTACTCAACTGGAGTATTCTGGTAGTTGCAGGAGAATTTATAATGATAAACAGGCCATAGTTCCTGCCCCCATGGATATTATAACTTAGTAGACATATACAACTTATATACACAAATAACTGCAATATTAAATTGGGGGTATGATGTATGGATGATAAAAGCTAAAATCCCTACGTGTTGTCTGAAAAAGTGGACAATAATTGATGACTAGTCGAAAGGAGGAGAGAGCTCATAAAAAGCTTGCTAGAAACATTAGCATTTGATCTGGGACATGAAGGAACTCCATCTATGCAAGATAATTTTATGCTCATCTTTGGGTTAACATCTGTTCCTGAAGCCCTTGTTTTGAAATGTCCTTTCCATGACTTCTAACAGGAAACCACTCAGTTGAAATCACCAGCGTGGTCTCATCTCAGGAAGTAAATATCCTTTGTTACTGTCCAATTACAATACATAGAAATGACATGATAGTCTGAAGGCTAGCAATGTTGTGGTTCATGAATTGCTAGGTATGTTTGCACACCACCAAACTAATGAATAAAAACCAATATGCATAATACTACAAGCCAGAGATACTCCATCAAAATAACTTGCAGAATGGAAACAAACCTTTAGGGGAACCTATGAATTGGAGAAATAATTCTGACCTGTCGGTGTTTGGAAGGTAAAAAAGAATTGTTTGTGGGATGGCAGAAAGAACTCAGGAGATGCATGGATTTGAATCCCTCCTTTGACTCTTAACTAGCTATGTGACCATAAACTCGGTACTTCTTCATCAGATATATGTTTGTTAGAAATATTTTAGTAAATACCTATTTCATCGAATGTTGATATTGGATGGCACTAAAGTTTTATAAAAAATTGCTTTCAAACCATGTTTTAAGCTTTGCCCAGATTTTCATAATATCTTACAGATTTATTCACTTGTTATGATTTTCAAACTAGAAACCACTTAGACCACCTATAAACCAACTCTAGTAAACTGAGAATAAAGTATCTTTCTAATGATGGGCTTTTCCTTTCATCTCACAACACGAACTTAAAAAAGAAAATCACTAAAAGAAACCATTCATAGAACTATAAAAATGGAGTACATTATAAGTGGTATGATAAATATAAACATATCAATAAATTTCTTGAATGTTGGATAATTTAGCTGTGTTAGATATTCATATTTCATTCAGATCAGGATCCTTTTATGTAAATTCATCATTTTTCTTCGCAGCATCTTGGTATCTCTCCAGTAGTCTCCTGGAATGGAAAAATGGAGGACGGTTTCTTTGCAAGTTTCTTAGAGGCTCAGAATATTGTCTTGACTCCAGGTTTGCTGCTATGTGCAATAAACTCTGTACAGATAATGAAATCATGAATTGCATTCTCTTGAATGTTGGAAGTGGAATAATGTTTATTAAAAGTCCATGCAAGGGGAAAAAAGGCTTAGGAGGCGAAATGTTTCATATGTGAAAAAGGATTCCTAATCAGGATTTCTGAACATAGATTGAAAGCATAGACTCAGATTATACATCACCAAAACCAATTTTCAGTGCTTGATAAATCCTTCAAGGTAAGTTCCTACCTCTAGAAGTTCCTGGAAAACAATTTTTGAAACTCATTAAGAAGAGACAGAAACTGGTTGATGGCTAGGACTGAAGCTTAAAAAGGGCATGTACAAAACTGTCATTCCTGATTCTAGTCAACCGTGTGTGCTAGTTCAGTGTCTAGGCCCTTTCAGAATGAGTCTCCAGCTTGTTATGGCTATGTGTGACTCAATGCTCAAGGACTTCTGCTTGGAGATTACAGAGGAATATCCTTATTGGCCATTGAGCATGAAGAGCTGGTGACTCAGTTTAAAGGAGTGACTCTGCCCCTGGCTTTCCTCTCTTTGCCTCTCCTCTCCTCCACCTTCCTCTTTTCTCTCTTCTTTTCTTGACTGTGAAGCCTATCATTATCCTTCATGCCTCATGCATGTCAGCTAGAGCAAAAAGACTCAACTAAATTGTTGTGAGTCATTGGTTGGTGGTGTTCCTTAATGCAACATACCTTACAATCCATGAACCACAACATTGATCATCTTCAGACTATCATGTCATTTCTACGTACTGTAATTGAACAGCAACAAAGAATACTTGCTTACTGAGATGGGACCACACTGTTGATTTCAACTGAGTGGTTTCCTGTTAGAAGTCATGGAAAGGACATTTCAAAACAAGGTGCTGCTTAAGGAATAGATGTTAACCCAAAGATGGGCCTAAGTGAACCCCCCAACTTCATGTTCTGCTTTGTGTCTCATTTCCTAATTAGATGGCTAACTACTAATTTCAAAATGGAAATGTCCGGACTTAGAGCTGATTTTGTGACTTCAAGATGTTTAGGTGTCCCTGGGACCATCAAATGGAACTATCAAAAGGAGTTTCGACAATGAAAAAGATAAAAATATACAAGAGGCGGGAACAATCTCTGGCCTGACTGGCCAGTAGATGCAGTCATTGAGAGGATAGTGCAGAGCTGAAGTAAAATGTAACAATCCCATAAACTGCTTTATGTTTGGATGAGGTTTAAGTCTCAACATCCCAACAGAATGTGATTATAGTTAGTACTATTAGTTATTTAGTTTAGTGAAATGACCATTTAATGTTAAGTAAGCACTTCCTTTGTATATAAAATACCCCGTATCCATTCTATATTATACATTAAATATCTTCCTCCTCCCCCCACTATTGGGGGTCCATAGACAAGAGCCAAAACCTAATTCTTAAACAAATTTTCATTATGGCACCTGGGATTATGGTGGTACTAACGAGGTTAAGATCCTATCTAGTTTACTGTGCCCTCCTCTGGATACCCTCCAGATTACTGTGTACTTCTTAAGCTCTGGCACCAAAGAAGGATCATATGTCTTTTGTTTAAGGACAAGCCAAGCTGAATGGGAAGAGATTTATTGCCAAATTGACTGTAAAGAGATCAATTTTTCATAAACATCTACTCTCAGAGACTATCTGCCTAGTTTTAGAAAGAGAACAGTGAAGAAAGTATTCACATCAATGAAATCACAAATCCTTGATTTATGATTATAGAAATATCACTATAGCAATATGCATCACAGAGAAAAACATCAGATATACTGTACCTGTATTTTGGACTGAATTTGACAAAGCATCCCTTGTTAGCCTTATGGACATGATCAACAAATGTAGTCTGAATGATTAGGCATTCAGATGGATGCCTAGCTGATTGAGCAGCAGTTCCTAAAGAGTATCGATTAAAGGGCCTATCCTAACATGAAGGGAAATCTCTAGTTGTAAGCCTCAGGCTCCTTCTGTTTGTCTCCTCTCCTTTTCAACATTTTTATTAATAAAGACATAAAAGGCATACTTATCAGATTTACATCTGACAAAGAACTGGGAGCAATAGCTAATACTTTACATGATAGAATCAGAATCCAAAAAGATTTCAACAGATTGGAAAAATAGGAGGTAACTAACAAGGTGTAATTTAATAAGAAGAAATTTATACTCCTGCTTAGTTACTTGGATTCCTATTAAATTTCATCCTCTTAGTTTCAGCCTTCATTGTCCAAAAAATCAATTACAGATTCAGAAAGACCTGGGGAAGCAGTGGTTCACGTGAAAAAAAAGACCTTAGTGTTCCATTTGACTGCAAACTCAGTGGGAATCAATAATGTGAGATGGCTACTAAAACCTCTATAGCTTGGGAAAATCTTACTAGTTTATAAGCTGCTGTTTACAAATTAAAAAAAAGAAATTTAACTGAGAGGTAAAGAAAGCACAAGGAAGGATTATCAAGGACAAAAAGGGCCCAATAGGCTATTGATTTAGTGAATCCTTAAAAAATTGTGAAGGGAAACTATTAAAAACCTGAATTTATATTTCATAGACTAAATCTTGTAAGATATTTGCTAGAGGAGTGGCATACACCATCCATGCTTCAGAAATTTACAGGTGGGAGAGATCACTGTTGCCTGATGTACTAGAGAGGGTATCAAGGAAGAGACAGAATTTGAGAGGCATGTTAAGCACAGATAGGACTCAAATAAAGAAAGATCACAGAGGTGGAAATACCAGCTAACTAAGCAAGTTTTACAAAGTACATTTCTTTTTAGTCTCTCTTAGATCCTGGGTGGAGTTTGACCTGATATTTATGGTTTGTGTGGAATATATCAAATGTACACATATCTTGGTTCCCCATATATAGTATTATTGATGCCACAAGAAAGGTAGTTCTCAGAGATTATAGATACTTCCTATACTTATACAATATTCTTTATTTTTTCTTTTTCTTTTAAGAACTACTTTTTCTATTATTAAACATCCAAATCCCAGTACAATTATTTGATCTTGACTTATCCTTTTCTCATGTCTGTTGTTATTATTGGGGATCACTGGTCCTGGTCAATCCTGCTTTATTCTTTTTGAGACTTCCATAATTTGTTGTATTGTTCATATGCCCATATTGTGAAACTAAAGCCCAGACAGCAAGAGGAGGATATTTCATGCACAAATTTTGGGATTTGGTATCTCATTTAGCTGATTAAGATGCCCAAGACATATCATACATAAATGAAAGCAACAATAATGTCAGAGTTGTGAAGGACCTGAGAGGAAGACTAACCTAGTCATTACTAGAAGAAGAAGCCTTTTCACTGTATCCCTAATAAGTGCTAATCATGAAGTCTCTTCTTGAAGACCTCCATGATGGGAAACCATAACCTTTTGGTACTGACTATTCTATGTTTGATTAGCACTTTTAGGAAGATGTGTGTGTGTGTGTGTGTGTGTGTGTGTTTAACCTCAAGCTAATAGTTGCCTCTCCATCTTTCATTCATTACTACTAGTTCTATCATCTAGGTTAAAACAAAAGACTTTTAATCCCTCTTCCATATGATAAATTTTCAAACACTTAAAGACAGCTATCACGTCCCTTCTACATCTCCTCTTCTAAAGGCTAAATATCGCCAGGTCTTTCAAGAAATCTTCATTGGTCGCCCTCCATTTTCGATGCCCTCTTCCAAACTGTCCCAAACTTGATAATGTCCTTCCTAAAATATTGTAAGAAAGAAACTGGGAGCCTTTCTGGGCAAAGAAATAAACCTTTATTAAGGAAAACAAAGATTATATTTTGCAGTCTACCCAGTATGGTCTGCAACCCCAACTTAGAAGACACTCTATTATTTATAGTTTTCTTGATTCATGTCTGGTGAGAAATAAAAAAAAGACCTTGCTATTGTATCATTCTCTTTTTACTCAAGAAGGCTCTTGTGAAAAACGGGATACTTTTTCATCTGAAGCTCAGGGAAAATAACTACATTTTAATGTGAAGATGATTAATATAGTCACACACTCATAAAGATTGTATTTACACTCAGATCAACTAACAGAAATTTCCCTTGGACTATATCATAATTTTAGTTACACAGGCTTCCCCAGGTCTATATCTTTTCCGTAAATCACACAGTTACTTCTTAGCCTATTAAAATAATGGTAGCTGATAAATTATTACAGAGCAAAGTGTTCAAGTTATTGATTTTTCCCACTTCAATATTAAACTCAAAACTGAACATAATTATATAGGTGTTATCTGATAAAAATAGAATATAGTAAGATCATCATATAACTCATTCATGTGATAGTCTATATATGTCATCCCTAGAAATATTACTATCTTACAATTTAGAACTAGAAGGAACTTTAGAGATTACATTCAATTTCTTAATTTTACATATAGGGAAACTGCTGTAGGTCAAAGAATTTAACGGATTTGTTCAAAGGTCACGTAAGTTGAAAGTAGCAAAGCTGGGATTCAAGCCTATATCATCTAACTAAAAATCCAGTGTTCTTCCTTTATGCCACATTGTCTGTGGTCATGCCTTTGTTCATTCACCAAACTGTTCCCCTAGATTTATGTCCCATACATTTGAGAGGCATGAGCCTTAGGGCTCCTTTCACCGTGATCCACCTGTGGGCCATATTCTGAGCAATATTCATTTTTCATCCACTTTGTTTATCCATTGTGAATGGCTTAGTCTATTTTTTATAAAGCAACTGACTCACTATGCTTGTTCTGGAGCTCAAAACTGGAACACTTGACTGATATTACTACATAAGTGATTTAAAAGGTACTGGTAATCTCGCCTGGGAACTTTGCCACTGGCTAGAAAACTATTTACTGAGGGAAATAAATTCCAAATTACATAAACTGGTTTGTACATGAACTTTTAGAACAAGACCTGTCATAAATTGTGTATCACTGGCTTAGCAAATTAAGAACTGGAGCTGGTAACTCTGTTCAATGTTTTTGTTGCTTTGAATACAAAAACCTAGTGAAATGAGAATTATTTTAAGTTCTCATTTCTTAAGAAAATGAATTTTGCATTCCAGATAGATGCATCTTACAAAATTAATATCATAGAATCACAGATGTAAAGCTTAAAGAGACCTTACAGATCACCTAACTGCACTTTCTCAGTCTCACTCTGACAAGACTGAGGACCAGAGAGGTCAAGAAACTTTCCCAATATTACACAGGTAGTAAGTGGCAGCATTCATCTTTGAATCCAGCTTCTCTGACTCCAAGTTCAATGTTCTCCTTTGGCCTGTTTCATTGCAGGCAAGAGTCAATCATTAGGAAAACATCTAGGACTATGCTCACACAGTAGGTATAGCACCTGCACACTCACTGTTGACACCCACATAAACATTAGGTTGAGGTACAAGTCTCCCAACTGTGATTTCTTTTGCAATAAAGAATCATCATTTGACACATTAATTACACTGTTTACTTATTTCTATAGCAACAAAAATAGACAAGAAAATTGGTCTTTTTATGCTAAAAGGTAAATGGAAGGAGACATTCCACAGGCAAAGCATGACACTTTTTAGCTCTCCGAGTCCCATGCTTAATCAATGCTTACTCTTGGGAGGTCATGCCTTTTTAATTTTCAAAGAAAACTTGACACCAATATGGAGCATCATAAGACTTTAAATAAGCCTAATTAATAGTTCCTTCTGTGGGATTTACAATCAGGGTCAGCAGGGAGTTAATATGAAGACAATACAAAAGAGACCTCTCCCTGGCCTACATTGCAACACATTATTTCAAAACTTGCCTTCCATGTAGTGCTAACCCAATTATGCAGAGTTTATTATAAAGTTCTATGTTGACACGATTCACTAGTATTTCTCATTGTAGCTCACAGCCCAATATGAGATATCTTAAGCCCAATCAACAATTAACTCCTACACTATGGGAAGAAGGTGTTAAACAGGTGAAAGAGTCAGGTCTTTTGCACAGGTTGGTTTCCATGCTTGGAATGCTTTCCTTTGAGTCTGACTTTTGGAGTCCAGCTCAAGTGGCACCTTAAGCATCAGGTCTTTCAGGATCTTCCCAGATATTAGTCTCTCAAATCTAACCCCTGTGAAATTACATCAACCTAGAAATCGCGTTGTATATACATATATGCACACATATATGTTAGAACTCTATATATAATAGGTACATATATTACATATGTTTTAGAACTCTCTATGTAAGATATACATATATTATATATGTATTATAACTACATATATGTATGTTGTATATGTAATGCTATTATCTGGGATTGGTTTGCTCCTTCCAGCCTGCTTTCATATTAGTAGTCTAAGTTCCCCAAAGTAGACCATGGCTATACAGTTAAATTTAAACTCTCTTGGCTGTCCTGGAACTAAACTGGTTGAAGGGAGATATACTTCCCCTACTCATCACCCTAGCTTTAGCCAGAGTCAGTGCATTTTCTATCTGTATAGCGAGCCATTTATAATAATGACACTTTTAGATCTTAAAAATAAACATTTATGGAAACAAACATTAAGGGAAAACAAGTAGTACTATAATAGATTTCAACATAATGAAGCAATTGTATAATTCCAAAATACAACACTCTCTCTCTGTATATGGATGTATGTGTGTATACATATACACACACACACACACACACACACATACACTTTCATTCATTCATTCGTTTGTTCGTTCGTTTATTTTTTTTATTTGCCTGCCCTGATGATATTCATTTGCAGGAACCTGTCAAACACACGAGGGAGAAAAACTCAGGGTAACTCACAACCTTGACCTGCAAGCTTTGATATAATTTGTCCATTCAGGGATATCTGGATATACTAGATTGCTTCTCTGCTTATTGCTTATCTGTTGGTCCTCACCACATCTGTGGAAATCCTATTTTCTACTTGAACATAGCATTTATGAGCTCTTTCAATTTACCATTGTCCTTAGAAAGGCTTTTAGAAAATATTATTTCTTACTATGAATAGCAGTTTGTTTTAAGCCAGAGAATTACAAAGCTCTTCAAACTGGCTTTCTCTAGGATATTCAGATCAACCCCATCAATTAGTTTATTCACTCACATGGATGTTGTGTTGCTCAATCAGAACGGAGCTCATAGCAGCGTGACTCAGGATAACTCTATAAACTTGTTAACCAGGATACCAGAGTCTGTAAAGCCCCCTCTGCCTTTTTTTTCTCAATCCAGAGAGTGACAGCAGGGAGCAGCAAACACATCTAAGCTTTAGTTCTTTCCTTTACTCTTGGTGGTGCTGGAAGGTCATAGCTGTCCCTGAAACTCTTAGCCAATGACAACAATTCTCTCTCTCAGCAACACTGAACTGAAGATTTCTGTCAGCTGACCATTGCTAACTGCTATACCTCCAGAAAAGCAACTTTTCATCTGTTCCCACTCCCCCTCTTGCTGGGTCTTTGATTCTTCTCAAGTTCCTAAATCAATCCTATACCTGGTTCCTTTGCCCATTGGTGGCATAGAGGAGAGCCTGCTGACTCTCAGAGAAACATTTTTTCACTTAAAAAGTGACAACACCCTCAAATTCTTCTGGTACATTCCTTTAAGTATTCACAGTGTGCTCTGCCACCTGCTAGCCCATGTGAAGATTTGGTGAACTCATTTCTGGACATGTACAATGGAGGGTACTTCCCTCTACTTTAAAGCATCAAAGAGAAAAATGAAAATTTTGCCCTGGACATTGTTCATTTCTAAAGATACAATTTATAACCAGCCTATTTCCAAAATAGATTGGAGGAAAAGAAATTAAAGGAAAGAAATTTAAAAAATTTTTTAAAGGAGTCAAGAAATGAATGTACCAGGAACAAAAGATAACTGGGTTAGTATAGCTCAGCACCAAATATAGCTCAATTTCCAGGCCAGTTGAGGCAAACATATGACAAAATATTTTATTGCATGTCACTCATTGTCTGTGAAGGAGAAATGGTAGCGATTCATCTGGAGGGAAGAAAAAAAACTTTTTAGCCCCCCTGTCCCTCTAGGAGGAATTTGTATGAAACTTGGGGTAACATCATAACTTTAAATAATATTTTAAAAAAGAAATATTCAATTCTACATTTCTTATATTGATTCTTTATATTAAGACATCTCAGTAAAGGCATTTCTTCAGAAAACTAAGACATCATCCACCTAATGCTCGTTGAACATCTAACTTTCACAAAGTGATGGGCCCATAGAAAATCTGTGGCCTCAAAACATGTTGACAGTCCCTCTGAATTCCGGTTTAGGTATATTGAATACCTCTAAGATGAAGGGATATTGAGGAAAGCTTTAAATAAAGTAGAGGCAACTTGGTCTTGCATTTTTATGCAACAGTAAAGTAGAAAGCAGTGAGCTTGTGTGCAGGAGATATGAGCATGGTTCCATGATATCTCAGCTGTGCAACTTTGGCCCCATCCTTTAGTTTCTCAGAACCTATGTTCTTATATATGGAATTAAGATAACAGCACATTTACTACCTATCTCACAGATTCTTTTTCATTTTTTAGGTAAAATCTCAGAGATTAACTGCTCCACCAATAATGCATTAGTGTGCCAATTATAGCTTAACAGATTGGCAATGACTACTCATATAGAAGTCATTTCAGAGTCAGCTACTTATGTGTCATCAGGCTATCAACTGTTTAGGAAAAAGGTCGACACCAACATCAAATACAAGGAAAGAATAAAGATGAGAAGAGATTGTTATGATTACTACAATTTCAACCTGATGTTTTTCAATTCAATATCCTGTCACTGCAGGGGCCACTAATTGCTAATCATGATAAAGAGCACTAGAATAATGGGAAGTCCAGGGGAAAGAGAGCTTGCCTTTTACATTTCACTCTTATATTTATTTCAAACTTCACATTCTGCTCTGCTCCTTTCAGTCTTGATGGTGTTTCATCTTCATGGGCAGAGAAAACCTAAGGTACAGAGTTTCAGTCATCAGATGGGATGTAAATACCTATTCATTCACCCACGATAACAGTAATAAAATGCCATCTTCATAGAGTGAAAACAATATAGGATTTAGAGTTTGAAAAATTGATCCTGTTCTCAGCCCTTCTAGTAAGTGTAGGAATGACATTGAACAATTTATTTCTCTCTGAGTTTCAATTTTCTCCTCTATAAAATGAGGGGGTTGGATTATGTAAACAATTATAAATAGCTAACATTTATTAGTTATAATATAACTAAACATAATAATATAAAAATAATATAATAATTATTATTAAAGAGTTAAGGTTTTCAGAGCATTTTACATGTTATCTGATTTGACCATTACAACACTCCTGTGATAATATTACCCCTATTTTACATCGATTTTATAGGGAAACTGAGGCTGAAAGAGGTTAAGTGACTTGCCCAGGATCTCACAGCCAATAAGTATCTGAAGCAGAATTTGAATTTGGGTCTTCCTGACTCCAAGTCCAATACTTTATCTACTATACCATCAGGTTACTTTTCATATAGTTTCTAATTCTAAATCTAAAATCATCCTAGGTTTCTTTAAAAAAAATTTATATCTTTTTAAAAAAAATTTATATCTTTTGTCTTTATGTCTATTTTCTTTTCTTTTATATACCTTTCTTCTCCCCTACCCAGTGACACATACAAATCAAAGAACAAAAAAGAAAGGGGAGAAAAAACAAACAACCCAGTGCACAGTTAGGGTTAGTAGTGTTCCACTTCCTTGGTACCATGTCTCTACAAAGAAAGAAGGAAGATGCATTTCTTTGATTCTTCCCAGACTTAGTATTCATAATAACAATGTTCATTTTCTATTTTCCTTCCTTCTGTTAACTGTTTTTTTAATTACTGTGTATATTTTTCTGATTTTATTTATTTCACTTTGAATTAGTTCATATAAGTATTTCCATGCTTCTTTTAATTATTTCTTAGGATACAGTTAATATTCTAATACATTCATGTGCCATGATTTATTCAGTTATTCCCATCTATAGTTACCTATTTTATTTCTTGGTCTTTGCTAATAGAAAAAAAATCTATTGTTATGAATATTTAATCATATATTGGATCTTTCTGATTTTGACAAGTTTGGGTATACAACTGCCAATAAATTCTCTAGGTCAGAGTATGGACATTTTACTCACATTATTTTTAATATAATTACAAATTGTTTTGCAGAATAAGTGTATCAATTCAAAAGTTCTGCCAACAATGTATTGTTTTTCTCACTTTCAACAGTCTCTCTAACATGGATTTTAATCATCTTTGCTAATCTTATATGTGTAAGGTGAAGTTTTGGTTTACATTTTTCTTATTAGTTATTTGGAACAATACTTGATACAGTTATTAATAGTTTGCAGTCCCCTTTTGAGAATTGTTTGATCATATATGTTGTCCACTTATCCATCAGGGAATGACTCTTGGTCTTATATATTTGTATTAATTTATTATATTTGTTATATAACAGATTCATTATTAGAGAATAGTAAACATAAACATTTTCTTTTACAACTTGAATTTCTCTTCTTATCCTATTCTTATCTTACCCTTATTGTTTTAGTTCATACAAATTTTTTTAATTCATATAATTGAAGTGATATCATTTATCTGATTGCCTCTATCTCTAATTTGGCTAAAACCACCTTGGTACCCACCCCCCACATGCCCATGCCCACAAAACTTAGTGATCTTACACTTCTGAATCACTTTAAGGTTTTAAAACACTTTTTTAAAAGCAATTGGGGTTAAGTAACTTGCTCAAGGTTACATGGCCAGTTATTTCTGGATGTGATGGTAAGTATCTGAGCCTGGATTTGATCCCAGGTCATCCTGACTCTGGGGCCGGTGCTCTTACTCACTGTGCTACCTGGCTGCCCCAAAACACTTTCTTTACAGCATTCCAGAAAGGGGTGAAGAGTGAGAGCCATTCAGGTTTGTGGAAATTTAAGGATAAAGGGGTAAAGTGATTTGCCCCTGGCCACACAATTTCTAAATTTCAAAGGCAAAATTTGAGCTTAGGCTTCCTCAGTCATTGCCAATGTCTATTCCACATCATATCAGGGGGAGCAAGAAAGAGTGACCTAAAATCCCATCTTGTCCAAATGTTCACTGAATCTATGAGTCTATAATGTATTCTTCCCTACGCAAGGTAAAACATGTCTGTTATTACCAATGTGTGTAAATTAATTTTGATAATGCAAAAGGTCAGTCTGATAGATTGCCTTGGAGGCTCCTAAGTGATAAGTGTAAGCAAGGGTTAGGAGTTTGTTTATCCTGACTGTCTTGGTTTATGTGGGAAAAATGATTTCTGTAAGGTGGAGAAGGAAGTCTGTGTTGTTAATACTTTCTTTCCTTGGGTCTTATTACTCTTTGTTTTTAAATTCACTCAGAAGCAAAGGGGGATTTGGTTAGTTCCTTGGGATCCTGGAAAGTACTAGTTATAGAGTAAATTTAATGTTCCTTATTCTAAAATTTAAAAGCAAAGAAGCTGGAGATTTCATATTTTTCAAAGAAAAAAATTTATTTTTATCCCATTTTAACTTTTTCCCAATGGATCACTGGATCATAGAATTTCAGAGGTAAAAGGAAACTTAAAAGACATCTATTCTGAATTGTCTCAATTAGAATCCACTTTAAAACATTCCCAGTAAATTGATCATCTAGCCTCCTTCTGAAAATCTCTACCAATAAAGACTCCCACTGCTTCCTAAGGCAACCTAGCCTATAAGTCTAATTGTTAGAAGTGGTGGGTCTAAATTGTTGTTCAGTCATTCTCAGTCATGGCCAACTCTTCATGACCTCATTTGGGGTTTTCTTGGCAGACATCTTGGAGTGGTTTGCCATTTCCTTCTCCAGCTCGTTTTACAGATGAAGAAACTGAGGCAAACAGGATTAAGTGATATTCCCAGGGTCAAAGAGTAGTAAGTGACTGAGGTCAGATTTGTACCACAAGCTGCCCTGGATCTGGGGCATATTGTCAATGGCTCTTTGCAGCTTGTAGTCACTATTCTTATACCTTCCCTTTGGAACCTAGTGTGTCTCCTGTAATAACTCTTCATTTCTCATTGATTTATGGATATTTAGTTAAGAAAATACCATATGCTAGCCCTTATGTGGTACTAGGGATAAAAGGACAGAAATGAAGTGATACCTAACATTCCCTTCCAGATGACAGTGCTGTAAATATTGAAGACAGCAGTGTCTTTCCCAGGTTAAGCAACCTTGCTTGTTTTGACAAAACCTACATTGTCTTTTGTACTTTCAACATTTTGCTAAATATAAGCCAGAGACAGTCCAGTTTATCAGTGTCCTTCAGAAATGCTGCATCCAGCTTTGAACATAACACAATCTATAGTTATGAGCAGGGCAGAAAGCAGTCTGACTACAACCACCCTTATTCTAGAAACTATGTCTCCAGATGCCTAAGACTAAGGTTTTTAACTGCTATGCTGTATGGTTAACTAATGTTTATCTTCTTATCTAATAAAATCCTAAGGTCTTTTCCTTATGAACTATTGACTAACCATGAATTCTTTATCCTGCACCTGTCAAATCAAAGTCATTGGGCGTGCTAGGTGTTTCAATATCAGTAATAGATGCAGTTTGATCAATGAAAATGAATCAATAGATATTTATTACATGCGTCCTGTGTGCCAGGCACTGTTCAAGCACTGGGGATACAAAAGGAAGCAAAAGACAGTTCAGGCCTTCAAGGTGCTCATAATTTATTTTATTTTATTGTTTTGCTTTTTGGAGGGCAATTGGGTTTTTTAAAGTAACTTGCACAAGGCCACACGCCTAGGTTTTTTGTTTGTGTGTGTTACATGTCTGAGGCCGGATCCGAACTCAGGTCCTCCTGACTTCAGGGCCAGCACTCTACTCACTATGCTACCTAGCTGCCCCAAGGTGCTCATAATTTAATGAAAGAGAGAGCATGCAAACAAATATATAGAAACAAGCTATGTACAGGATAAAAAGGAAATAATTAACAAAGGGAAAGGTTGGAAATAACATTAAAGAAGGTGCATTACCATCTTTTCCCCTACACCAAAAAGGTCAGGAAACTTCTCCATCTGACTTGTAGCTGAGGCCTTTTATATGTTTTATCTCCCTATTGTAATGTAATCTTTTTTATTTTTTTAAGACAATCAGGGTTAAGTGACTTGCCAGAGTCACACAGCTAGTCTGAAGTCACAGTTGAACTCAGGTCCTCTGGACTCCAGGGTCAGTGCTCTACATACTGTAATCACCTAGCTGCCCAGGATGTAAGCTTCTTGGTGGTAGAGGTTGCCTTGTGTCCCTAATGCCTAGCACAGTTCTTTGCACATAATAGGTGCATAATAAATTCTTTTTTCTCTTCATTTATCCATTCATTCAAAACGAATTTTTTCTGAACCCAAATGACTCTTTGCATTTATTTCTTCTAATTTCATCTTCAAACATTTAGCCAATCACTCTAATATGACAAGATCTTTTTGGATACTCATTCTGTCATGCAAGGTGTTAGCTATTCCTTTCAGTTTTATATCATTTCCAAATGTGATAACTTTTACTCTTGTCCCCTTTATTAAAGTCACTTATACCAATGTTAGTCAACACAAGACCAATGACTAATCTTCATTGGATATTCCAATCTGAATTTACCTAAATCTATCAAGTCATCAACTTTGTGAGTTAGGACATGTAGGTAGTTTTAAATCTAGCTAAATATATTATCTTTTATCTGACATCTTTCTGTTTTGTTGACAAGAATACCATGACTTGTTCATGATCAAACAGGTAATAAGCAACAGAATTTGCGTCCCAAATCTTCAGACTCCTAATCCAGTATTTTCTCCCACTGGATCACACCGTGACTCCAATCTATATCATCAGTCTTTCATGCATTTTATTTTGGACATGAACCTCCTGAGGTTTTCTGTTTTTGCAGTTGGAAGTGAGAAGGGTGGAGAGGAAGAAAACTGAACACGAGAGCTCCTACTACCAGTAAAGATCAGTAGTAACTTTTAGTCTTGGAGAATTGAATAGGGCTAGTAAGAAATTAAGTGACTTGGTCAGGGTCACATGAAATATCTAGGTGGTCCAGTGAATAGAGCCCTGGCCTGGGAGTCAGAAAGGCCTGAGTTCAAATCCAGTCACAGATACTTACTATCTGTGTGATTCTGGGCACGTCACTCAACCTTTGTCCTCTTAATTTTACTTATCTGCAAAATGGATAGCACCTATCTCCCAGGATTGTTTTGAGGATGAAATGACATAATATTTGTGAAGTTCTTTGCAAACATTAAAACACTGTATAACTACTAGCTATCTGTACATGTCAGAGCCAGGATCTGAACTAAGTTCTTCCTGGATCCAAGGGCAGTTCTCTATGCACTACATTATATGCCTTTTCTTCATGTACATGTGTTTTATTTTTTTGCTACACATGCTTTACTTCTACTAGACTGTAACCTCAATGAGGGCAAAGATCACAAATCTCTCAAGGTCTAGTTCTATAAATAAAAGGTACCAAGAAATGTTTGAACTGAATCGGTATGGAAAATCAGGAAATATTCAGTCTAGTCTTATCCTGGTTTATGTACATAGTGTGTAGCATTAGGTTATTTAGACATTGTCTTATAGGCTGGTCAAACAGTTATGTTTTTACAAGTCTGATTATAGCTAGAAAGAGGCGGTGGTGCTGATGGGGGAGGGGAGTGTCTTTCTCAAGTGTATCCAAATACACTGCCAGTATTGCTAATATTTGCTCTACATTTTATAAACAAGATAGATGTCTTGCTAGCAGAGATCCTGTGAACAAAGGGGCATTGATTTTTTGGTCACATCTTTAAATTGCTTGAATGTTGCAAATTTGTCAAATAGAAAGGTTAATTAGTATGTTCCTTCTAAAGATAAAACCATTTCTTCTGACCGTAAGTGGCAAGAGAGGCAAAAGATACAGTCTGGCATAACGAGAAGCCTAATACAGAGACCATTTTTATAGGTATGCTATTTCATGAGCTAAGCCCTCAAAACTCAAATGGATCTATGATGTCATTGATTTGGATATTTCTTTTGGTGATACATATAGCAAGCCAGTCATGCCTATCCATTCTATATGATTCTTGCTCATGTCCTCCCATAAGCGTTAGATAGTTTTCTGGAGGCCATCTTCTCTCCAGAACCTACTACTAGCAGAGTACTTGGACTGACCATGTTAGCCCTCATTCTTACCACGTAACCGACTCATCATTTTTACTCAACTATTTTCCTGATGACATTCCTTAGTCTTGTTTTCCTTGAAAGTTCTTTATTTGTCATATATTGCAACCGGCTCTTACTATAGATCTCTCTGTTGTGCATTGTGTGGAACCCCTTTATAATTCTTCAGAGACTATAGTGATCCATGACTCAAAGCCATACAACATGTGTAGAATATTGATGTTAAAAGATGGGAATTTAACTACAACCACCACTGCAATGATAAACAACTTATTTATATAGTACAGTAGATATTTTCACCTAAGTAATACATGATGTTGAGTAGGACCAGCACTGTGGTATAGTGGAAAGTACACTCTACTTTGAGTAAGAGGACCCAGTTATCCTTACTCTGCTAATTACAAGATGTGTGCTCTTGGGAAAATCATGCAGCTTCTCTGAGGCTTAGACTCCTTTTTTAAATAAAAGAGACACTCTCTTTCAACTCTAAATCTTGTGATCATACAGGTAAAATAAAATAAGATCATAAAAACATAATTCAGTTACTTGACTTATATTGCCTATTATTTGTTCTATAAAATAAAATTCTTTGGTTAGCATATAAAATTGAGAGTATCTGAAAAATAAGATAGTTTGAATAGTTGTTTTTCATAAAACCTTGTCAATCCCAAATCTACCAGAAAAAAAAAGAAATGATGAGCCATGTGTAAAGTTACCAAAAACTGATAAAAGACAGAAACACCATGTTAGGTAAAATCTTAATAATACAACATATGAATGAATGAATGCAAAAACATTTATGAAGCACTTACATTTAAAACACTGCATTAAACCCTGGGGAAATAAATAGAAAAGGAAGATTGTCACTGCTCTAAAGATTCTCATATTCTAATGGAAGGAGGCAACACATATAAGATATTCAGTTGCATAGCATATGGAAAAGTCCAGTGATCATTAAGGTGTATTGGCAAAGCTGGTGGTGATATAGATGTATCATAAAACCATTTGTGTTTCTGATGGTGAACAATTTGAGAACTTTGATGGAAGGCATTTTCTCTTCTAGATTTTCAATAACTGAAGAGTATGGTATCACCTGTCAGCTGACAGGTCACATCTCTACAAAGGTTGCTCCCTTAGATGATGACTGGTTGGCGATATGTAGGTCACTGCTATGCCTAGGGCCTTTAGACTTATTCATCCTTTAGTTCCAGTTGATTAGTGGTTATTGTTGGAGATGATGGGCCTCTTTTCCATTGGTGTCATACACATATACATGACACACTTTTACATTTGATCTGAATTATTAACATTTTCTCCATCATTTTTTAAGTCTAGACAATCAACCAAATAATAACATGAGCCCTGATTTGTATTATTTGCTCATTTCCAAGGAATAAATGCTTGCATTGAAAATGTAACAATCACTCTTGAAAACTGGTTGTACCTGGTAATAGCACACACCTGACTTGGGCTACTAGCTTGGTGGTGTAATGGCACTGTCATTGCTAGTGCTTGGCAGGAGCACTGGCTTTAGAGTCAGAGACCTGTGTTTAAATCCTTTGTCACTTTACACAGCTTTCTGACCCTCTTGGGACCTGAGTTTTCTCCTCTGTAAAATGAATGAGCTGAACTAGACCAAAGCTTCTCAACTTTTTGATTTCAGGATCCCTTTAAATTCTTAAAAGAAATATTGGGGACCTTAAGGAACTTTTGTTATCGTAGGTTATATTCATATTTACAATAATCAAGATTTAAAAGTCCCAATATTATTGAGAAAATAGTTTTAACTTGATGTACCCTTGAAAGAGGTCTCCAGAACATGCTTGGAGAACCACTGGACTAGAAGACCTGCAAAGTCCTTTCTAGCTCTCAATCCTAGAAATTTGCAAGGTTCTATCCAAATGTCCCTATAGCTTGGAATAGATTCAAGCTATTATTTGTAGGAGGAATTAAAAGAAACAGAAATCACCTTTTATATTTTTGTCATGTCTTCATTAACTCTGTAAATTTGAATTTTGTTTTATTACCTTCCTCTATCGTTCCCTAACAGGGGTATAAAACCATGATGTTTGTTTGCAGTAAACAATTAGAGTTGGAGCCCTGCTGCGTGCATAATATTTAGTATTTGTATAATTCTGTTGTACATTATGATGTGTATCTTCATTTGTTTTCTGCCAGCTAGACGAGTGGAGCAATTTTCTTCTCATTACCACTGTGAGGTTTTTATTATTCAGAATTACACCACAGAAATTATGATATTTATTTTTAACAGAAAGTCATTCCTCCTTCTAGGATCCATTGGTAATGACCCGTAATATATTTTAAAATGCTAATTCAGAATTTCATTTTCAGTACTAGTTGTGGTCCAGCTTAGACATTTTGGTTGGGTATGGAGATCAAAAGACAGGGAAAGCCCCAGTACTAAATAGTAAAAATCTGACTTAGTAGATATGTGATACTGGGCACAATTCTTCAGTTTCTTCATTGTAAAATGAAGGGGGTGGATCTCATGGCCTCTTAGGCCCCTTCCAAAGCTAAATCTATGGTCCTATGATTCTATGTAAATCCTGCCTCACAAAATGTTCAATAAAGAATGTTCAGTAAAGAAATAACCCTGTCAAATTATTGCTGGAAAGAAATGAACTCATAGGGAATGGCATGTTGTTAATAAGGTACTTATGTAAATGATAGAGATTGGCCTTAACCCTTGCATAGGGATGACAAGTAAGTCTTTGGGCCAGATTTCTTTTTCTGGAAGAGATTTCAGGAAGTAGTATAGCTATTTATGCAGTGATAAAGGGAAGAGGAAGGAAGAAAATTATATTCATTTTCTGCTTAAATTATTTAGCCCAAAATGCACTTAGTTCCTGAGTTGTGATCAACAACAACAAAAAAAAAAATGACACAGTTACACAGCAGGGAGGAGAAAGAAGTGATGTCCACAGAGATACCTTTACAATTAGCATGGGAAGGAAAAAGTCATTTTGAACCTATATGAATGAGGAAGGCTTTAGTTTAGCTTGAAAAGCTTGGATTTCTCTGGGAAGGTATTGACATGAGCCCCTTAACACATTCTTTGCAGCTGTTTATCTGTGTACATTTCTATCCAATGGCTCCCATTCCCTGAGAGGTAGCCTTGGGAGTATGTCCATACTTTGTGTCTGCCTACCAAAATGCTTGATAAGCTTTGAAAAATCACCTATTGGCCCTTCAAAATGGTCCCTTTGTGAGCCTCAGTTTTCCCCTCTGTCCCTCTAAGACCTGAGAGAGATTCTAAGCCATAAGTCTCTGGAAAACTTGATTCCTGACCTGTTTTGGAGTCACAGGCTTGGAAGTCTGATATATTTTTTTTTCTTTAGGATTTTGAGCTGGAAGTGGCCCTAGTGAGTATAATCAAGTGTACTGATCTCACTTTGCCCTTGAGGAAATTAAGGCAGGAGAAGTTAAACGACTTATGAAAGTCACAAAGAAAGTAAGAAGCAGATTTAATATTTTGAACTCTGGTTGTCTGAGCCTAAATCCAGTGCCCCTTCAATTACACTATTCTTCATCTTCCTTTTCCTCCCTTTTATCACAATAGGAATTCCAAACCCTGCTGACACAAGTCTGCACCTTCAATGGAGGGCAGTGGTGCAGGCAAACATCTAAACGAACAAGGGAATGAGGCATTGCACACTCTCAGTCATTTGGATTGATGGGGACCCAATGTACTTTCAGCACATGGAAATGTGGAAAATCTATGTTCAAAGCTTTTTCCCTGTAAAAGACATGTCATGGAAAGAGTGCTGGCCTGGCAGTTCTGAAGATCTGGGTTCTCATTGCAGATCTCCTTTGCCACATGGGTTTCCTTGGGTGAGCCGATTCCTTTTCCTTAATCTCAGTTTCCTTATCTGGAAAAAGAAAGAATTAGATTATATCTATGCATCTCTATTCATATCTATAATTATGCCTAATATCTGTATTAATTATATTTTTATTATATATAGTATACAACCTGTCATATATCATATATAACCTATGTGATATTTGTATAAGATAACATATATCTTTAGATCTAACAATTTATATTTCCATGTATTAAAATAGAACAAAATATCTCTTGGAGTACTAATTAATTAGAATTTATATTTGCATAGAATTTTTATAGTGACTAACATGAAGGATTTGGAGTAGGGGATACCTTGTTTCAGATCCCATCTCAATCACTAACTAGCTCTGTGACTGTTGAGAGTGCCTTAATCTTTTTGAGTCTTAATTTTCTCATCCACAAAATGGAAATGATACCCATTGTATCTTCCCCATAGGATGGTAGTGACCCTCAAATGTCAGGATATGTCAAGTGCTTTGCTTTGCCGATTTTAAAATGGCTTGTAAATGTCAGTTACCATTATTGTTACCACTTGCAGTTTTATGGGGTTTTTTAAGTTCTTTAAATACATTTAATCTTTATTATTCTCCTGTGAGGTTGGTGCATTTTATTTGCACCAATAAAATGCAAATATTATCACTATAAGAAAGATGGAAAACCTGGAACTCAAAGAATGAAATGACCCTGCTAAAAGTCTCATATCTAATCAAAATTGCAATGCAGAAGTCTGTAGAACAGGAGAAGGCATGTGAGGATTGGAAACAAAAGGGCTGGTTTTAAATAGTAGTCTTACTATTTACTAACTGTATGACCTTGGATAAATCATGTAACTTCTCTGGGCCTTCTATCTCAGGGGACTGGATTAGAAGACCTCCAAAGAGCTTTCTACATATATGAATCAAACTCAGCTCTCTTCATGTGTACTGTGTTAAGTACCAAGCATACAAATCCACACAAGAAAGCCCCTGCCCTCAAGGAGTTTATGCTCTAAGGGGAGAAGACAACACATGCAGGAAGTTGGAAAGGGATTGGGGGTGGGAGATAAACGGTCCTAAGTTAAAAGCATAATTTGGAGATGACTAGGGAGTGGCAGAGGCCTGGATGTAGGCTAGGCACACTCACCTATCAGAGACCAGGGTGATCCCAGGGACATAGTTTATTTCTGGTGGGGAGGGGATAGGGATAATTCTCCAGTGGTTTGGATATGGCCAGGAAGTTTTCCAACTAAAACCATGACCCTATGATCCACATGCAATGCTATTTCTATAACACAATGCAGCCTCTAAATTGTGCAAAGTGCTTTCATCCTTCAGTAAATATTCATCTTTTACATTAAAGTCACTCATTTGTAAGTTCTGATTCACTTCCTGCAGTATAATGCTGAAAGCACAGTAGAAGAAGTTTGTGAAGCAAAGACAGCTGTTTCAGCCAAGTGTAGGTGGCCAAATATATGGACCATTTTGGGAGGAGGAAGGGAAGAGACACACCTATTATTTCGTTGGTACAGGGAATTAGTAATATGGAAACTCCTATATCAATATAGATTAGTAATTGCCCTAAAAATCTGAATATTAGCCAGCATTTATATGGTGCTTTATAAATATTATTTCATTTGGTTCTCACAATAACCCTGGGATGTAGGTACTATTATTGCCCCCATTTTACAGATGAGGAAACTGGCCCAGGCAAAGGTTAAGTGACTTGTCCAGGATCACACAGATGGTAAATGTCTAAGGCCATATTTGAACTCAGGCCTTCCTGACTCCAGGTCAAGTAATTTACAGTCTTATAGTCTTACAGAACTACCTGGAGCCCCGAGAAGTTGACATAGCCAGAACTTATCAGAGTCAGAATCTGAATGCCAGGATCTCTGACTTGGAGGCTGGTTCTCTAGGCACCATGCCAAGCTGCCTCTCCCTATAGCTATATCCTAGAAAATGAATGCCACAAATCTTGGCATTAAAAAATATTTGCAATCAAATTAAAATTCACTCTTCCATTTCATCATCACTAATCTCTTCATCTCCATCACTTTCATCACTATGCTTAATTCAACCCAAAAAGCATTTATTAAGCACCTACTATGTACCAGGCAGTATTCTACATGCTAGAATCACCAGATATATAAATGGACACACACACACACACAGAGAAACAGAGAGGACAGAGAGAGATAAAGAGAGACAGAGAGACAGAGAGAGAGAGACAGAGAGAGAGACAGAGAGAGAGAGAGATAGAGACAGAGAGAGACAGAGAGAGAGCTTGTTTCCAAGGAATTTATTTTTTCTTATGAAGTAGACACTTTTCTATTACCCTGTTGTTTTAATGACCAGAGTTGGGGGAAGGACAGCCCCATATTCTTACCATATAATACCAGTATTATATATGCTTTGTTTTCCCTTCAAAGACATCTTACAAGAATGACATTCTGTTTTGGGGTGGTCTGCATGCTCTTCAGTATGATAAAACATGATATCTTATTGACACTTTTTGGATATCAACTAATTATTAACTGAAATAACTGTCTTTTCAGTGGCTGGCTCCTATACCTGGAATGCTGTCTCTGCTAGTCTCTGTCTCCTGACTTCCTTCAAGTCTCAGCTAAAATCCCATCTCCAAGTGGCCTTTCCCAGTCTCTGTTAATGTTAATGCCTTCTCTCTGAGATCACCCCCAGCTATTCCTGTGAACATATTCTATTTGGGCAAAATATATATACTATCTCCCCCATTAGAATGTGAGCTCTTTGAGGGAAAGAGCTGTTTTCCTTTGTATTTCCAGCATTTAAAACAGTACCTGGCATGTAGCAAGGGCTTAACAAATTTCAAAATTACATTCTTTCTCAGAATCAGCTAATACAGCTAATTTTAATGGGCTTCATTCTTCTTTTCTTATGCAACCAGGCAAAGAAGTAAATGGCCTCCTAGGAAAATGATTGTGGGCTCCCATTTTTTATGAGGTAGCTTTGGGACCCTGAACAGCATGAACTATCATTAGTAGGAGCTACACTGCTTGGTAAAAGTGACCTCCTGCTTTGGATTACAGCTATTCTAATTATTAATTAATTTCATCCTCTCCCAATACACACACACACACACACACACACACACACACACAATTTATAGTTCTAGGCCTCAGTTTCCTCAATACAAAATGAGAGTGTTCAACCAGATTATTTCCAAGTTCTTCCTATAAACCTCTGTACTTTCTCATTACTATGTTTTGGGAGTATCAATGATGCTTGTCCTTCTCCCCATCCACCTATAATTCCCTCCCCCTAATCAATATACTCTGTTTTGTTTTTCTCATTAATCTTAAAAGTTCCTGGGTACTTCTGACTCATCTAATTCTTGCTATCCAAATTTTCCTTCTTTGGAAAATGTGTTTCTTTTGCTAGGAAGCCACTTTTTTCTCTTAGCAAAGACAGTCTCCCTGCAGTGTTATGAAAAGACACAGACTCTCTGGCAGAATATTATTGCTTGTTCCTTGGAGATAAAACTCAATTTCTGTAGGGAGATGGCTATCAGTTTAACAAAAATATGTATTAATTGTACAGAATACTTATTGTGCTAGGCAAAGATGAAGATGCAAATTTGGATAAGGTACAGTTATTGCCCTCAGGGAGCTTACAGTCAAATAGGAGAAATAAAAAATTAGCAAGACAAATGTCCATGAAAATTTTAGGAATGTATCATTTGTCATTATGGGTACTCCCTCCACACTTCTGATTCTAGTAGATTTTCTTTATGTGTTGCCATAGGAAAAATAGTCCATCACAGGGTAGCCAGCTTGCTATACATGGTTAATCCTCTCTGAATTTATTTTGTCTGAAGGATGTCCAGTTGGTCATCAAGTATATTCTTAGAAAGACTTTGCATTTTGGTTGGAATAGTAAAAGATTGTACCAGGCACATAAGGGTCTAGGGTCACCTCACCACTACAGTGAGGCATCTGGGTAGTTCGTGAGTAGAGAGGACACCTGCCCTTTACTACCTGTTACATACAATAATTCCTGAAAACTCCATGGGGAAGTAGAAAAAGGGAAGCGGGGTGGTGGAGGGACCAAAACAAAATACTTCACAAGTTCCAAGGCTCATTTCAGATCAAGGAGATATAGGGAAGATTTCATTTCCTTTTCACCTGTGAAAATACTGCCAAGAAAAAAAAATTCAGAAGAGTACACAGAGTCATTCTGTTAATACCTTGTTAAACTCAGTATGTACTTTAAAAAAATAGAACATAAGTTCACAGTTTCATATACAAAAAAGTCACTGACAATCATTTCTGCCCTTATTCATGAGAGAAATTATTATTTTCTATCATATTAATAACAAATTATGAGGTTTTTTTCTCTTTATTTCCTTACTCAGGGACCAGCCCCTATAGGCCAGTCAGTTAGTCTCTGTTGGACCTTGAGGACAGATGAAATTGCCCTAATCCTCTGGGAATATGAACTAGAAGACCTTGCTTTTGTTTAGAGTGTAAACAGAATCTAATTTAGGTGCATTCCGGTGCTAGAGCATTCAGCCCATTTCCTTATACCCCTCCATCACATCTCATGAATGAGAAAACCAACCAGAGTGGTCTGGATAAAGATGAATTCCTTTGTCTAGTTTGCTGGAGATGGCCAAGTCTCATTGGAGAGGTTATCCATAAAGAGGGTTAGGGTTGCTCTGGAGACCCCAAAATACCAACATGCCGGGTCCTGCCAAATGAATACTAATGAAGTCTTCTCTCAGCCAGAGAAAATTAAAGTTTATTTAAAGTTCACTTGTATTGGACACAGAGTGAGTCTGTGCTAGGTCATTCTATGGCTCTCTCACCATTCTATGGCACTCTCACTATTCTATGGTGCTGTCACTGTTCTATGGCGCTCTCACAAACATGAAGACAGGATGGGGTCTTATATACAGAAGATTGTGGGAGGAATCTAGGGGTGGTCTAGGGGAGGAATTTAGGGAGGGTCTTCAGGAGGAGTTAATGAGGTCAATGAGTGATTAAGGGTGGGAAGTAGCTAGAAGCCACCTGGATGACACTTTGATAGGCTCAAGGGTGGGAAGTCTAGTAAAGAGGGTGGGAAGTCTATTAACAGAGGCTTTGGCTCAGCCACAATGTAAGGCTTATTGCCTCATGCAAAATGCCTCATCAAACAGGATTATTTAATCAAGAGTCCAAGGGAGGTTCCCAGAGCCTGTACCTCAAGGACTCAAGGAGAGATTGAGGGGGCTCCCAGAGCCCATACCTCATCATCACAATCAAGCCAAGTTCTCAGCAGGAGGAGCTGAAGACTTTTAGTCCACTTCCTCATTAATATATCTACCCCCTCATTAATTGTTCACCAGTCAACATTGGTTTCTGCTGCCAGAGTCATTCCCTTTCTAAAAATATTTAAGGCATTCAGTATCTCTATTAGGTGTCTTTGGTTACTAAGAGAAACCACTGACCATCAATTTATTGGTTACCATCAGTTTAATTAATAAAGTCATTATTAATTATCCAGAAATTCTCTCAGACTTTTTGTTCATCACATTTAATAGCTCAAATAATGGAAATCCAGTAGGGGATATATTTTGCCCACATAAATCAGGTAGGAAGTTGATCATATCTAATGTCATAAAGGAGCAGTTTTAGCTCCATACATGGGAACTGAAATTAGCTGAATAGGGATGGGGGGCACTCTTCATAATCACAACCCTAACAACAGGAGAAGGAGCAGGACTTTGCCCTGGGCTGCAGCTTTCAGAGGACACTGATGCCACTTCCCTCCCTTCAGTAATAAATAATTGACCTTTGTGCCTAGTTATCAAGAATCATTAGCTAAAATCAGAAGCTTCCAGATGGAGAGAGACAGCTTTCTTCCCAAGTGAAGGTTTACCTGGCTTGATGACCCCCTGCTTTCCTTCCCTGGAGTGACCTCCCCAGCTGCATTTAAGCTCTCATTTTGCACTCCTTGTGCCAGCTGCAAAAATTGCTAGTGAACAGCTCTGAGTATAACTCTCTAGGGTTTCACAGACTAACACAAATCTCTGGCTCTCAGGCTCTCAGTACCTTGTTAAAATTCAATTCAAACCTAAAAGCTAATTTGAATGCAAATGATATTTCCATTAAGAAGTAATCAAATTCAGAGAAGAGAACAAGTCAAATGCAATCAAAACATTTATTAAGTTCTTACTGTATGTATTGTGCTAGGTTCTTGGAAGGGTGGGGTGGGTACACAGTTTATTTAAGATCCAATCTCTGGAAGAAACCTGATTTAAAAACATGATGGCATATTTTCTCCACTTCAGGCTCAGACAAACTTTTCCAGATGTGCCCACCTGTGCCCAGCAGGGCAGTTAGCAGTACACAGCTGAGTCACTCCAAGAGAGAAACGGAGAGTCACTCCCCTGAGGAGAATTTCCATTAAACTGTGCCCTTCCTTCTGCTCATTGCAAGTCTTAGGTTGGCTTGTGAATCTGTGTGTACTAGACCTGGAGTAGAGCCAGAGATATTCCAGGATCACAGAGGCCTTGAAATCAATGGGAACTGGAGGAGGGGATAAAGGAGAGTGAGAGGGGTCCTCTGGTGTGATGGTTCTTTGACCGCATAAGCAAAGCAGGTGGCTATGTAGACCTGATCTGCCAACTATCTTGGAGAAGGGAGAATAGGATTCCTACCAGGGGAATAGATGTCAAACCAAATCATGTCACTAGACCCTGTTTGTAGACAACTGCTTTCAAAGGAATGGTCCACTACTGCCCAGCAGTTATGCTGGCAGTGCTGAAGGTCTAAATTGGCTCTCCTGTCACTCTCTTTTCATTCTGTTTCCTCTTCAATATCATCTGCTTGCTATTACCCAAGCAATAGAAATTACTAAACAAAATAAAACTTGTAGGCCATTCCCAACATACAAGTGAGTTGTATTCTAGAGTAAACTGGTAACCAACAATGTTTCCCTTATAGAAACAATGTAATAGATGGTAGTTGTGCTCCCTGAACAATGCACATGCTTAACTCGACCAGTGATAGAGCCGAACAATGGAGTTAGAAGTACTAGCCTGAATTTAGGATGCTGGGAGCAGAGGTTTATGTCATGTGGGAGGAATAGCAGAAGGAGGAATAGATTTTCAGGTATAGAATAGCATCTAGGCAATATTGAAGAACAGAAGTTTGTCTTTAGCATCCTCCCAATTCTCTAATTATACTACTTAGTGCCATCTTCCCCAGGACCACCAGAAATGTCATGTTGCCTTAATTCACACTGTAATATTCCATGGGGGTCTGCTTTATAATTTCCCACTGCAAGTGCACCTTGGGTCAAAATAAATAGGAAGGAATTGGAATTCCTTTAATGAAGTTAATCACTCAGAAGTAAGTAATATTGCAAGAAAGAGTGACTTTTTTTAGCCCTTTCCCTGGTATCTGTATTTTATAATATAAGGAAGAAATTAATCAACCAATCTCTTGTTGGTAAAATTTCAAGCAATACAGTAATGTAAAATAACATAATTCATGCAATATGGGAAAAGATAATGTGGGGCAAGAAATTTATGAAGAGGGGGGATTTATGAAATATAAGGTTTATACTCAGCATTAGCTACAGGTAGAGCATCTTTTCCTGTTTTAACACTAGAAGGATTATGCATGTCAATTGATACAATACTTCAAAAATAGTTTTTAATTTTTATAGTCTATGGTATTTTACTATAATTTCTTATAACTATGCAAATGTACTTCAAACTCAAATAATTACAAGTGGCTATTATAATTATACTTTGAAATGAAGATTTTTCAATCTACTATCCTTCATATGTGCAAATACTCTCTGGCAGTTGATACAACTTGGTCCTTTCAGTTACTCTCAAATTCTCATTCTTAAATATGTCTCAAAATCTCTGTTCATAAGAGCTTTCAGTGTTTTTAATAAATGCCTCCTCTTCAGAGGGGAGAGTAGGAAGAGAAAGGCAGGATAATAGCATTAACTATGTGCCAGGCACTGTGCTAAGAACAAATTATTTTTTACAAATATTATCTTATTTGATCCTCACAACAACCCTGCCGTGTAGGTGCCATTATTACCTCCATTTTACAGTTGAGGGAACTGAGGCAAACAGAGATTAAGTGATATGCCCAGGGTTTCATAGCTAGTAAGTATCTGAGGCTGTATTTGAGCTCAGGTCTTCCTGACTCCAGGCTGTCTCTCTATCCACTGTAGCATCTAGCTGCCTTGAGTGGTGATCTCTAGGGCATGGTAATCAATTTTCAGGTAATATCACCTACAGTTACCCTGTTAACTATTTTGAATGATCAACTATTTCTGATCATTCACACATACGATTGTGTGCATACATATACACTGACAGGCACAAAACTCAAAACAACCCCAGATAAAATGATACCTCAAATTCTGACCTTCCTAGGAATCAGAGTAAAGCTCTCTAAATCATTTTCATTTCTTTTCAATGTTCATGCAATATTTTTATTTTTACACTTAGTTATGTATAAAGAGCCCCTCCCTATATGTGTGTATACATATACACACACAAACTTATACATATACATATATATGTATATAATTTGCCTATACATGCAAAATTTTCCCATTTCAAGCTGTTTTGTCAAACATTAGTTAACAGTGTGTTCAGCAACTGAGCAATAATCCATTAAACACAAAGTGCCATGCAATAATAAAGCAATAGGCAAATGAAGTGAATCATAGCAAATAAAACTATAAAACTATATGCAAAGTAGCAATTTCAAAGTTACAAATTCAGAACCATACAGATGCAAGTGATACTAACAGTACAATATACACTAACATTTAGCACAAGCAATATGGACTAAGGCATGCATGGTATATGCCTTAGAAAGTGAGCTTGTCTCAGAGATAGAAAGGCCAGGGTGGGTTCAAGTCTTGAATTGACTTATACTGACTATCTGACCCTGGACATCTGTTTCACTTTACTAGGCCAGAGGTGTCAAACATACAGCCTGCACATGGGCAGCAACACTTTTGAGTATGGCCTGAACAAGATTAAAATGGAATTGGGAAATATTTAACAAAACAAATAAAAATACAATAAAGCATATATAACACTACATTTTAAAACCACATCACTACACAGTCATAGAGATCATTAGGGATTCTTATATACAGATTAGTGACCAGTTTCTAATTGAGCGTAATACTACTGCTCTAGTGTAATTTATTAAAGCTATAAATTTCAGAATAAATGCTTACCTACATTAATGGAGGATATCTCCTGACCAGGAAGTTCCCTATACCATTGAAATTCCAAGTCCTATCCTTATCTAATACCAGTTTCATAGTCAAATAAGAAGCAACTCATCAAAAAGGATGCAACTTAGTGCGGAATTTAGTAGCATATATTTATAACCCTACAAATATGGGTGGTTGATTATGATTGAGGGAATTCCCATGACCAAACAAAAAATGAATTTAAGAATGATTAATAACCTAGGCTAGGATTAAATAATTCCAAATGGGCATGTTTAAAGGAGGACAAAAAGGGGGAGAAACCTAGCAAACAGAACCCTAAAGTACTCTTAACATTCTGCTTAAAATTCAAAGAAATGGGGCAGGGGGTCACAACCAAGATGGAGGAGTAAAAGCAGGGACGTGCTTGAGATCTCCTCTAAGCCCCTCCAAATACCTGTAAAAAAAATCCAACCAACTCTAAACAAATTCTAGAGCTGTGGAAGTCACAAATACAGAATGAAGCACATTTCTAGCCCAAGACAACCTGGAAGGTAGACAGGAAGGGTATATCAACAGGGCTGGGAGTGGAACACAGTGCAGAGGGGACTGAATCATTGGCAGCTGTGGTGGTTTCCAGACTTCTCAACCCACAAATGCTGAGGACAGTGTGGAAGGTCAGTGGGGAAACTCTGTGGGACCTGGGTGAAAAAGGAGTGTGGTCCAGCTCCAGCCCCAGGGTGATGGAGGTGGTGGTGGCAATAGCAGTAGCAGCTACTGCTGCTTCTGGAGCTCTGGGTCCACAGATGGTGGGGGAATCAAGTGGCTGATAAAATTCTTGAAGTCTGGGACAGTATACCTACCCCCACCTTCATGTCCACTGGAAGCAGAGTCCTACCTTGACAAAGGGTTAGAAAATCAAGAATTTGGCTGGAAAGATGAGCAAACACTGTGAAAACAATTAAATCAGACTATAGAATCTTACTTTGGAGACAAAGATAAAAACATTCAACCAGAAGAAGACAACAAAGTCAAAGCTCCTATATCAAAAGCCTCCAAGAAAAATATGAATTGGGGCAGCTAGGTGGCACAGTGAATAGAGTACTGGCCCTGGATTCAGGAGGACCTGAGTTCAAATCTGGCCTCAGACACTTAATATATATATATATATATATATATATATATATATAACCACCTGTATGACCTTAGGCAAGTAAGTTAACCCCAATTGCCCTACCTTCCCCCCTCCAAAAAAAAAAGAAAAAAATATGAATTGATCATAGGTCATGGAAGACCTCAAAAAGGATTTTGAAAATCACATTAGAGAAGAAGAGAAAATATTACAAGAAAATATAGAAAAACAGTAGACCCCCCCCCAAAAAATACTGAAAAAAATAACACCTTAAAAAATAGCCTTACCCAAATGGTAAAAGAGGTCTAAAAAGTCAACAAAGAGAAGAATACCTTAAAAATCAGTATTGGACAGATGGAAAAGGAATTTCAAAAAACTAACTGAAGAGAATAATTCCTTCAAAATTAGATTGGAGCAAATGGAAGCTTAATAGCTTTATGAGATATCAAGCTACTATAAAACAGATCCAAACAAATGAAAAAATAGAAGGCAATGTGAAATAGCTCATTGGAAAACAATTGCCCTGGAAAATAGATCCAGGGGAGATAATTTTAAAAATTATTGGACTACCTGAAAGCCATGATAAAAAAAAGAACCTAGACATCATCTTTCAAGAAATTATCAAGGAAAATTGCCTTGATAGTCTAGAACCAGAGGGTTAAATAGAAATTGTATGAATCCACTAATTTCCTCTTGAAAGAGATCCCAAAAGAAAAACTCCTAGGAATATTGCAGCCAAATTCCAGAGTTCTAGGTCAAGGAGAAAATATTGTAAGCAGCCAGAAAGAAACAATTTGAGTATTGTGGAAACACAATCAGGTTAACACAAGACCTAGCAGCTTCTACATTAAGGGATCAAAGGGCTTGTAATATAATATTCTAGAGGTCACAGGAGCTAGGATTAAAACCAAGAATCACCTACCCAGAAAAACTGAGTATAATACTTCAGGGAGAAAAATGGAAATTCAATGAAATAGAGAATTTTCAAGTATTCTTGATGAAAAGGCTAGAGCTGAATAGAAAATCTGACTTTCAAATATAAGAATCAAGTGAAGCACGAAAAGACCCTGGGTTTGCTGTTCTGTTGTTCTTAAAGAACTTTGGGAAATTGGATGGAAGAAATTAGAGAATGAAAAGAAGTAAAACAAGTCCAAGCTAGAGGACATTTTACATGCAAGAACCCCTCAGATCTTTTCATTTCCCTTTGGGAAACAATGCTAATAGGGAACACTGAGACTTCCCAAGTCACTCTACTGCATGTTTTATGTAGTCCTTTAATATATAAATCCTTTATGCAAGTCCTTGAATTTATATAATATGTATATACACATATGCATATACATGTATATTTGTACATATATTTACACTACATATGTGTATATACACACATATATGTGTGTGTGTATTTCTGTGTGTGTGTTTGTGTGTGTATTCCAATATATCAGTCAAGAAGCCAATATGTGGCACGTGGTCGAAGTTAGGTATATTCTTAGTAGTAATAGTGCTACAGAAGCATTAACAATTGTTGTTATATACATTCTGAAACTAAAGAAAGGGCCATCAATCAACCAACTAGTTAGTAGGAAATATATTGGTCATCAGGTGGTGCCATTTCCAGGCTACCAGTCCATTGGCTATGTCACAGTCTATTAGTGTCCATTATGTCACAGTCCATTAGTCCATTTCCCAAGACTGTGGTATACTCACCGCTCAGTCAGCTTGCCAATTTGTAGGTTACTGTCCAGTGCTACTACCCTAAGCTTTCTTAGCTCATGCTGTCTGGGTGATGTTTCTCATTCAATATTAATCTAGATGTACAGAAAAAAAAATAGAATGGAAAATAACTCTAAAATATTAAAATTACAGAAACCTTGATTCAACTCAACTACACCCTGCATTTTGGAAATTCTCTTCAACACTTTATGTCAAATCATATCAAAGTCAATAAGCTCTGTAGTCATGCACAATTTTATCGTGGAAATAAAATTTATTTGTTAAGAGCTATTCCACAGGGGTAGAGCCAACATGGCAGAAAAAGGTAGGGCCTCACCTAAGTTCTCCCAAATTCCCCTCCAAACAACTTTAAAATGATGCCTTAAAATGAATTCTGGAGCAGGAGAACTGATGAAAGGACTAGGTGAAACAATCTTCTAGTCCAAGATAATCTAGAAGGTCAGTAGGAAAGGTCTGTTGCACCAGGGTGACAAAGGAGCCTAGTTGATCACAGGCCATCCCCGAAAAACCAGAAGGAAGCCTTGGGGACAATTGAAGTAGCAGCAACAGATTCCCAAGCTCTCAGACCACAGAAGGTAAGATGGTTGGACAGCTGGTCAGAAGGAGATTATAGTGGTCCCTTTACTGACACTGGGTGTAGGCCTATGTTACATTGCCCATAGAGAGATCCGAGTCACAGTCCCGGGTCACAGTCCTGAGTTGTAGTGCCAGGATGAGGAGGAGCAACTAGGATACTAGAGCTTGCTGCTGTGGGGAAGTAGGGAGCTTTGGTCACAGCTCCCTGGCAGAAAAGAATACTTGTGGTAGGTCTGTAATGGGAATGGGAATTTGAAGATCTTCCCTGCCCCTTAATAGACATGGGGGGAGTTTAAAGACCTCCCCTGCTTTGAAAGTAAACTCTGCCCACTAAGAGGCTGAACGTAATCACATGGAACCTGTGGTGGAGGGAATTTGCTAAAGGATGCAGCAGAGTCCATAGGAAGCTTCCCTGCTGTGAAGATCAACTCTGCGCCCTGATAGGCTGAATGTAGTCACATGGAGCCCATGGTGGGAGGAGTTTGCTGAAGGGAAGCAGAGCCCAGAGGAAGCTGGTGTTGAGAGCTAGCCAGATGATGGGGGAGAGAGGAGCTCAGGCAAGGAGATAGAGAGGTTTGTGAGTAAATATTGATCTTGTATTGGTTTGTGGGAAGGCTAAAGGATACTGTGGCTCTCAGTGTTATTATAGCTTCTTAATATCTTTGGTACTATGATGGAATAAGCTTACTGGTTGTGGGATTTGGTTTTCTGGTGTCTAAATAAATGCTTCATGAAGCAGCTAGGTGCTGTAGTGAGTAGAGGAATAGCCTTGGAGTCAGGAGGACTTGAGTTCAAATTCAACTACAGGCACTTAACACTTCCTTGCTGTGTGACCTTGGGCAAGTCACTTAACCCCAATTGCACTGCCTTCCCCCCTCCAAGAAGCAAAAATAAATAAACAGACAAATAAACGAATAAATAAATAAATGCTTCAGTTCTATCCTCTATAGAGTTTGGTATATTTTGTGATTGAACTTCATTTGATACTTATGGTCACAGTCTTTATCACGATCATGGGCACTGTCAATATTGCATTGGTGCTACATAGGTCTCAGACCAGAATACAAGTCAGGAGAGTGGTAAACAGACCTCTCTTTAGATTATACCACCTTAAAAAAACTGAAAACTTAAACATCCTCATAACTGAAAACAGCTACACAACAAAAACTGAAGCTTGGTACAGTACCCCCTTGACTACAGGAGCAAAGCCCATCTTTAACATGAAGTTAAAAGTCAACAAATACACTGAAAAATGAGCTAACAGACAGAAAAAATGAGCCTAAGCATAGAAAACTACTATGGTGACAGGAAAGATCAAAACAAGCTTAGAAGAAAACAAAGTCAAAACTGCTACATCCAAAGTTTCAAAGAAAAATGTGAATTAGTTTTCTTTTTTTAATGCTTTTTTAACTTCTGATTTACATCATTTGTTTCCACCAGATTTTGAGTTACAAATTTTGTCCCCATTTTTCCCCTACCCACTGCCCCAAAATAGCAGTCCCACATGATATCCCCTCCTCCAATCTGCTCTCTCCCATATTTTCTCCCATACACCTTTCTACTTTTCCAGTGGATCTCTATGCCTCAGTGCCTGTATATCTTATTTCCCAATTACATGGAAGATGGTATTAATAATAGTGTATATATATGTATATACATATGTATATATAGACACACACATATACATATATATTTGATTTGATTTTAAAACTTTCAATTCCAGATTCATTCCCTTCCTTCCTTGTCACCCACTCTTACTAGGAAGATACACATTTCAGTCTAGGTTGTACATGTGTGGCTAATGCAAAACAATAACATAGTAGATATATTGTAAAAGACTGACTATATTTCTCTCCCTCATATCCCACTTCCCACTTGTTCTATTCTCTACTTTGATCCCATCTATTTTCAAAAGTGAGTGCTTCCAACTTCCCCCCCCCACACAGCTTACCTTCCCTTCTATTATCCCCCCTCTCATCCCCTTCCCCCCCTATTCTCCTGGAGGGTGAGATACCCTATTTAGTGTGTATTTCATTCCCTCCTCAAGCCAAATTCAATGGGAATAAGGTTGACCCACATGTGAATTGGTTTTCAAGCCCCAAAAGAACTCTCACCCAGCTCAAGAGGATTTAAAAAATAAAGTAATAGAAGTGGAGGAAAAATTGGAAAAAGAAATGAGAGTGATGCAAGAAAATCATGAAAAAGAGTCAACACCTTGGTAAAGGAGGCACAAAAATATGAAGAAAATAACACCTTAAAAAACAGAATAGGCCAAATTGTAAAAGAAGCACAAAAATCCATTGAAGAGAAGAACTCTTTGAAAAAATAATTGGCCAAATGGAAAAGGAAACACAAAAGCTCATGGAAGAAAATAATTATTTAAAAATTAGAATTGGGTAAGTGGAAGCTAATGACACTTTGAGACATTAAGGAACAATTTTTTTTTTAAAAAAATGAAACAAATCAAAAGAAATAGAAGAAAATGTGAAATATCTCATTGGAAAACAACTGACCTGGAAAATAGACCCAAGAGATATAATTTTAAAATTATTGGACTACTGGAAAGCCATGATCTTAAAAAAAAAACCCTAGACCTATTTCAAGAAACTGTCAAGAAAGGGGTAAAATAAAAATTGAAAGAATCCACCAATCACCTCCTGAAAGAGATCTGAAAATGAAAGCTCCTAGGAATATTATAGCCAAATTTAAGGGCTTCCAGGTTAAGGAAAAAGTACTTTAAGGAGCCAGAAAGAAACAATTCAAATATTGTGGAGCCATGATCAGGATAACAAAGATTTAGTACCTTCTATATTAAAGGATTAGAGGAATTGGAATATGATATTCCACAGGGCAAAGGAGCTAGGATTACAACCAAGAATCACCTACCCAGGGAAACTGAGTATAATGCTTCAGGAGAAAAAATGAACATTCAAAGAAATAGAGAACTTTCAAGCATTCCTGATGAAAAGACCAAACTTGCCTACTTGGGAGTGAGAGAGACAGAGAAAGACAGAGCTAGGGCGGGGCGGGGGGTTCAGAGGGGATATATACAGGGAGAAATAGGATAGAAGGAAATAGTAATCATCAATTGTGAAAAAAATTTACAGCAAGTTTCTCTGATGAAGACTTCATTTCTCAAATATCTAGAGAACTGACTCAAATTTATAAGAATACAATTCATTCTCCAATTGATAAATGGTCAAATGATATGAACAGGCAGTTTTCAGATAAAGTAAAGTTCTTTATAGACATATGAAAAATGCTCTAAATCACCACTGATTAGAGAAATGTAAATTAAAACAACTGTGAGGTACACCTCATACTTTTCAGAATATGACAGAAAAGGAAAATGATAGTGTTGGAGCGGATGTGGGAAAATTGAGCCTGAAGTCCTTCCTTGTTATCTTATGACGGAAAAGTGTTTCACTCCATCTTTTTGTAGACTCTGTCACTCCAGAACCAGTTTAGAGGCTTGATTTAACATTTTTTCTGAGGGAAAGTGTGGAGAACTAAGGCAACTTCCTGGTTTTTCTCTACCATCTTGGTTTCACCTCCCCCGCCCCCATGCCTTTTCTTGTTTCATCCTATTCTCTAGTTCACGCTGTGACAATCAGCTTCAGTCCTGCTATGCCAAAAAATAAGGAAAGTAATGAGAAATTCACAGTGACCTGTGTTGAGTACATAATGAGTGCAGGCACCTAGCTACTACCATAATAGATGCAATCTTGGACTTGGGGAGATATGAGTTTAAATCCTGCCTCAGACACTTAAATAGCTCTGTAACTCTATACAAGTCACTTAATCTCTCCCAGTCTCCATTTCCTCCTGTATCAAATGGGAATAATAATAATTCCTACCTCCTTGGCCTGGGAAGATCAAATGAGAACACTTTTAATGTGCTTTGCAAACTTTAAAGCTAGCTATTATGATTCTGCTGCTTTTATTTCTGCCATAGCCAAGTGACTGCTCTATCCAGTCAAAGTGCACTCTTCTCTAGAAGACAATGTTGAAGGAAATCAGTGAATGCCTTTCTACTCTCCAGGTTAACAAGGAGAATCAAGTGTTCCTTTAAACACTAAAATGAGGTCTTCAAAGTGATAACAAAAGAAAAAAAAACAAGCTGAAGATATGGGGGAAGGGAGTTCTCACTTGTACCAAGAGGTTAGTACTTGTGGAAGAGATGGAGGAAAAAGAAAGATCACTAAATATTTGGTGTTAGGACAGATAAAAAGCTCTTACTAAAGTGTATAGCGCTAGATACTCTGATGTGGAAATTACTGCTTTTATGTGCTAGATCCCAAAACACTATCTAGTGAGGATTCTCTTAAGGGTAAAGACATATGAGAGAGACAAGAAGTAGTAGTCGATGATTCCCTGTTGAGAGTGGTAACACAACTGTTTCTTGATCAGATGATAGCAATTGAAAAGTGGCAGAAGAACCCCCTGAGCCTCACTCAAAAGGAATACTACTCCCTACTTCTGGTGATGAGTAGTCAGTCATATGTGTGGGGTTAGTGCTGGCACTTTCCTTCCTAGCCTCTCGTGACTACCTGTTTGCATAAGGCCAAGTGGCCTTCAGGGTGCTGTAAAAATGGCCAGCTTTTTTGATCATCCCCCATTGGACTGGCTTGTTGTGGCACAGTTAAAATTTCCCTCTAAAGACACTCTTTTCTTGCTATTAGATCTACACTGATTTGGGCCAATCCAGTCCTCTGCATTAGCCAATGAAGCCCAGCCAAGCTAGTATTCTGTGTCTTCCACCTGACCTGCTTGTTCAGGCTATAGCTTCCATGCTTGTCACAGGGGCAAAGGGCCCATGTGTATCCTATTCTTCTGAGTTGTGAATTATAAACCTTTGCTTCCAAACCTTTGCTCCTGTGTTCAGTGTGAACTTCCACTTTAAACTAGCATGGAACAGATGATATTCATGGTCAGAACATGATACTGACAACAGGAATCTAGAGAACATTGCAAAAAAAATGATCAGCAAGGCCACCTGAGCATTGAGGTGACTCAGGTGGCATAGTGAATAGACTGCTGGATTCAGGAATACATGAGATTATATCCTGCCTCAGACACTTACCAGTGACCCTAGACAAATCATGTAGCCTCTCTCAGGTAAAGTTTTCTCAGCTACAAAATAGGAATAATAATTCCACTGACATCTCAGGTTGCTGTGAAGATAAATGAGAGAATGTATGGGAAGTGCTTTGGAAATGTAAAATTCTATATAAAATACTATTGTTGTTGAGAGCTATGGCCAAGAAATTAAAGACCTCCCAGATACCAGAACTGTTTATCATCATTGGTGATGATTAAAGGCATTGCCTTCTGAAGATGGCTAGTTAGACCATTCATAAGCATATAGTGTTTGACCACATGTCCACAGGACTGTAGATGAAACATTCTGTCTGTCTTCTGCCAGAAGGCAGGATGGTAAAATGAAGAATGAGACATGCATTTTTGGACATGATCAATGTGGAAATTTGTTTTGCAGGATTATACTTATTTGCCATGAAGGTTATCTATTTTTCAAAATTGTTAAACCGGGGGGACAGTAGGAGAGAGAGATAATGCTTATAAAATTTATTCGTTAATTGTTAAGAAAGAATGTGACATTTGAGAATGAAATTTGATTTACTGTCTTGTGACTTACAACTTAAAATATTGAAATGGCCATCTTCTGACCAGAGAGAGAATGTATCTAACAAGGGCTGATAAGAATGTATTTGTCAGGAGCCTTGCAAATTTAATTGAAAGGTCATTAAACTGAAATGGAAAAGAGAGGGAGAAAACTGCTTAAATCTATTCACCAAGCTAGATATTATTGAGAGAAGCTATAGTGTAAGAAGATAATAATAGTAGAAGCATCAAAAATTTCATAGAATGCAAAATCTAAGAAAGAAACCAGCCATAAAATCAAGTGGCCTCAGTTTCTTGTAAACAAATTAACAAGGTAGGTTTAATAAACTGTGACGTGTAACAAGTTTGAGAGACATAATTTCTTGGTAATTTATCATTTTATTAATCATGCTAGCATATAATTAATAAAGGGGTGAGTGGCACTTTTGAATGCCAAAGACCACTAATGGAACCCACTCAATGATTATATACCCTTGGAAGAGTGAGTGTTCCTGAGAGTGGTAATCAATGATTGTTAATCAACTAATCAATGATTAGTAAACAATTAATGAGAAGAATTAATATTCTAAAGAAAGGTAGCCCTATTTTAATGAGGAATGTCACTCTGATCACTCTACTCACAGACCACCCCCAGTCTCAGGGAATATAGACTGAGGCTCTGTCTCTACTCGTATCTGGCTGAGTGGAACACAGTGAGCCAGAATTAACCTTAGATTAGATTCTTTGTAAGTTTCTCTGGTTGGATGGATGGGGTAACAGTTCCAAGATTTTATCTTGTCATCCACCCTGCCCTTCAGAGAATTAAGCTTTGACCTAATCTCCAAAAGAGGAAGGGAAAAAATCCTGGATCTCCCCAATATTTGGTTATTTAATAATAATTTCTCTTAAAGCCAAATGAACTAGGGATGCTAATACCAGTAGGCAAATCACTTACATTTTATGAGAGGAGGATTGCAAATAAGGAAAGGGCTATATTCTATTGAAAAGAACCAAGATAGGTAATGAAGTAGAATGCTATGTATTAAGACATATTCCTGTTAAAAAATAGAGAAATGAGAAGGTAAGAATTGTAGTAGAGAATATATGGGTAAAGATTAATGGTGCCAGATAAAAGAAGTGATATTGTCATTGGAGTGTTAAGATAAATCACTTAGGCAAAATGAATGAAAAATGTAGCGGGTTCATATGATGGTGGGGGCACTTAGAAATGATGAATTCTCTCCAATTAGGAGTGCCATGTTCTCAGGCATGGGAGCTGACATATTGTATCAGAGGTGGTGGATGAAGTATGTCAAAAAGATGGCTTGAGTACAAAAGAGAAAATAAAGGAGGGGTCCAGTACACAGATCACAAACTTGGCAACAACATATTGTTGTGATTGGGGGGAAAGAGTAGGATTTCAATCAATCTAGAAAAATTTTTTAAGTTTTTGTACAAAGTATAACAGGCAGTCATTTCTTGACTTGCCTTAATGATAATTTCATACTGAAAAGGAAGAAGGACCAACCAGGGGAAATTCTATTCTGGCTCAGATTTTCACCTTTTTGTTTCCTCAATCATTTTAGGAAGGATAACAATAAAACAGAGAGTCCAGGGTAGGACAAGTAGGATGGGGAAGGGCGTCATCTGCATTTCCAATGAGAATCACTTAAAGAAACTATGGATGTTTAGCTTGGAGAAGAGAAGATTTAGTGGGACAGGAGAAAGTGAGTATGATGATTGCCTCAAATATTTGAAGGGCTGTCATGGTCAAGAGAGAGAAAATTTGTTCTGCATGATTCCAGAGAGCAGAAATGGGAGCAATGTGTGGACGCTGCAAAGAAGCAGATTTAGACTTAGGGGAAGGAAGAACTTCTTAAAAGTTAGGGCAACCTGGTGGTGGAAGGGACTGCCTCCAGAGGTCTTGATTTTCTGAACAGCCACTTGTCAGGAGTCTTGTCTGAGGATACATAGGACTGGTTGCCTTCCCAGTCTCCTCCAATCCTGAGATTCTGTGATCCTGACTTAGTGAACCCCCTCAGCATCTTGGGCAGCTTTTGGGAAATGGAGAACACCAAGGTGGTAATGGGGTACTTCTATTTATAGCTTGTAATGATTTCTTTTCCTAAGAAAGAAAAGAGCAGGGCTTTGGGGGTAGGAGGAATTTGAAAGTTTCCCTGATGCTGAGAGGATATGGAAATATATGATTATTAGTTCTGAAATAGGATTACTTTCCAACTTTACACAGTTGTATTTTTATCTGAATTTCCAAAGATACTACATTGAATGTTAACATTATTGAATGTTAACGGCTCATTTTCAAGCTTGGATCACTGTGGTACAGTTCAGAACACATTGAATTTATGGTATGGTTTGCACAAAATCCATTGTCCTGTAGGACTCCTGGTACGTACATCTCTGGGGAGGACTGAAGTCCAACTAAGCCCTACTAGATACCACTAGGAAGTCCTGTGGGGAATGTTCATGAAGGGAGAGAAGTGAGGAGGGGGAGACCGCAAACCATCCCACACTTTGTGAAACTTCACTGAGGCAGAAAAGCACTACTCCTCCCTCAAACCCCTACTTTATGATGACAACCTGGTGAAGATCTGAGGGCATCATGAGACAGATGTAAATGCGACCTATAGAGGGCATTGAGACTAAGCTCATCATTTTATAGAAGAAACTGATGTGCAGAAACGTTAAGCAACTTTCTCAGTCACGCAGGTGAAGAAGCAGGAGAGCCTCGATTCAACCCAAATCCATTGTTATAGGTGGCAGAGTGGACCTGAATTCAAATCCTGCTGCAGATATTTAATTAGCTCTGAGACTTTGGGCAAGTCACTTCTTTCTTAGCCTCGGTTTCCTCATCAGTAAAATTGGGATAATAGCAGCACTTGCCTCACAGGAGGATCAAAGGAGGTAGTATGTCAAATGCTTTGTAAGCCTTAAAGCACTTTATCAATGTTAACTGCTGTTGTAATTAATTATTGTAACACACTGTTTCTCGCATATTTAAATCCTGAGGAAAGTCCCCAGAGTGCCCAAAGTAAACTCAAGAATTCAGAGTATAAGTTTGGAGGATTCTATGACTAAAAAAATTGATTCATTCACTCATTGAATCAATGAATGAAGACACATTTATCAAATGGTTGCCATGCTCCAGTGCTACGCTATGCCCATAGTAGGCAATCAGTAGATAGATACCCTTTTGTTAATAGAAGAGCAGCCACTTTGTGGTCAGGGATGTCCAGTAAATGGGATTAGAACTTATCAATGGGAAGGAGCAGGATCCAGGAGGCTGGTGACAACTCACAGACCTGGTCCCTTTTGTTTCAAGAACAGTAATGCAGAATTTAAGAAGATAATCACATGTGTTTGGAGCGTAACAGTCCTCACAGGCAAAAAAAAATGCCATCTGATTTCATTTCAAATGGGTGTTTGTAAAGCTCCTTTAATAGGGAGACTCTACCCTCATATGTCTTCCATCTGTATAGGGCATGGTGGATGTTAGCAACATACTCCAAGGGCCCATTTTGTAATGGGAAGGAGGTACCCTGACACACTACTACATTTATCTTCCTTCTGTCAAAACAGATTGTATCTCACTGACTAAACACTAGTTGCTACATAATTTATTATATGCTCTGCTGTGCATAATAGATCACTACAGCTTGTCATTCAGCATTAGTGCACCGAGAAGCCGGAGTGGTCCATACATGGAAATCACATGCCAGGCATACATCTGCAATTGGAATTTGGTACAATCCCCAGGGTGCCAAATGTCACATTTCTCAGCATGTGCTGTCCTCTCCCTGAGAACTGCAAGTAAATGTACATCTCTAATGGGATTATTAATAGTTTATGAGTCTGGAAACTTTGACAATAGAGTTATAGGCAGTCAAGAATCTCTAGTAGAACTTTCACATAAAATGTTGCTTTTTTTTTCCATGTTCCCCATACATTTTTATCTAGCTGGAGAAAGGGTATTTTGTGTCCTTTGGATGAAATGTAACCAATGAAACATGACGTTTCCTCATCACTCAATTGTATAGGCCTTGGCTTTGGGACTTGTTATTAGTTAATGTATACTTATGTATAGTTGGCAAAAAAAAACATGTACACACACATGTATATGAGTGTGTGTGTGTGAGTGTGTATCACTTTGAAATTACACACAAATAATTGATGACTGATTTTCTGGCTTTAAAGGATTAAGGCTGTGTCTACATTAGAAATGTTAATGTCTGTTTTTGACATGGGTTTTATTATTAGAGTTTGCCGTTGATACCTATATTAAGGTCTCCCTCTAGCAAAAATCCCTACCCTGCTTCAGTTTCAAGCCATAGAACAGACATGTCAAAATCTGCATATACTTATAACTGTACCACTAATTACAACCATTGTATTCCGGAATTGGAAAGGATTTTAGAGATCATCAGAATCACTAGTTTCCTTCAAAATTTGGTGCAAACTGAAGGCCTCTTACCTGCATCATTTCTTCTTCCCTTAAACAGTACCTCCTCTCTTCTCCTCCTGGCTCTCCAAAAAGATTACTTGGCATTGATTTTGTATATTTTTATACATACTTGTTTTCTATTTACTTTTAATTATATATGTTGTCTCCCTCTAAAGAGTGTAACTTCCTCAAGTGAGGGGACCGTTTCACCTTTGTCTTTATATTCCCAGGCACATAGTAGGTGCTTAGGTAACGCTTGATTTTTTATTGATTGTTCACTCAACTTATTCTATCCCCACCAATTTAACAGATGGAAAAAACTGTAAGGTCCAAAGAGTTAAAGTGACTAGGCCAAGATCATGCCTGTAGTTTGTGTCTGATCCCAGCTAATTGCCTAGTACTATTCAAGAATGTTCCACTATAATGGAATAGTACTAAACATTTTCTGTAAATGATATACTTTCTTTTTGAAGAATTATTACTATTTCTATTATTTCTATTTTTTAAATTGGGCTAGATCTCCATGGCTGATCAATAGATAACCTTTTGTTGTTGAGTCATTTTTCAGTCATGTCTGTCTCTTTGTGAACCCATTTAGGGTTTTCTTGGTAGAGATACTGGAGTGGTTTGCCATTTCCTTCTCCAGCTCATTTTACAGACGAGGAAACTAAGCCAAACAGGGCTAAGTGATTTGCTCAGGGTCATACAGTTAGTAAGTGTCTGAAGCTGGATTTGAACTCACAAAGAGGAGTCTTCCTGACTCCAGGCCTGGTACTCTCTCCACTGAGAAACCTAGCTGCTCAGAGAAACTTTGCATTTGTAACTGGACTGGTTACAACTGTAACTGGATTCTTTCTTAGGGAAAGAATAACCTAAGAAGCTTGGTATACCCTCACACCTCAGCCTTTCCCCAATCCACGAACTTTTACATTCCACTATTTGACTATCAACTTCTACGGGAAAGGGAAGCAATGATCATTACAAGCCACCATGCCTTTATAAATAATAGGTCATGCCAAAGTAACTTCTTTTGTTGAAATAATTAGTGGAGGACAATCTTTCTTTCATTCTCATCTTTGTAACCCTGGCTTCGAGCAAATGATCTGTAGTTAGTACTTCATAAAATACTTGTTAAGTTAAATTGAATTAGTAAGGCAAAGGTTATGGCCACTATGTAGCTAAATGTCAATGGATCATGTGACAAAATATCTATTGAAAGACGGAGAAATGGTTTAAATCAAAGGTGACCAAAGTGAGAATGACAACAGGTTACTACGGGTGTAGAGAAAGGTGCCATATCCCAGTCACACTACTTCCCCCACTCCCATGATAACCCTTTGTGGTACTGGGCTCCAACTCAATTGCCCCTAACCTTTAACCAGAATCTTTTAATATTGCAATACTGCCCCCTTTCTACCTTCTCCTGACATGATGAGGCTCTCAACTTTTTCTGTCTGCATCGATATTTGAGGATAATTATGATATTTCTGTAAACCTGGGCACCAGAAGCAGAAGTAGCCAACAAATGCCTGTGAGAAAATTCCCTCTGCCCCATCACTTTGTGCCTGTGGTAGGTGCCCCTCAGAGGGTGATTACTGTGCTTTGGAATAGAGATGAGTATGAAAGAGCCCTGTCCACCCCCTTTTCCTCCTCTTCCTTTTCTTCTTCTTCTTCTTCTTCTTCTTCTTCTTCTTCTTCTTCTTCTTCTTCTTCTTCTTCTTCTTCTTCT
>NW_027185896.1:3474768-3474854 GCF_028583685.1 Petaurus breviceps papuanus | reverse complement strand
CTTCTTCTTCTTCTTCTTCTTCTTCTTCTTCTTCTTCTTCTTCTTCTTCTTCTTCTTCTCCTCCTCCTCCTCCTCCTCCTCCTCCT